>NC_142930.1:133705417-133757917 GCF_046866305.1 Octopus bimaculoides
TTCATTATAACGTCCTGAAAACTCCTCACAGCCTTGGATTTTTTTTATCTCATTCTGTCTAATATATATATATGCAAGCTAATACAATACATTAGACTCCTCACTCGTATCATTATCGAACCAAGAGTTTAACCACGGTCTATTCATAGCACTTGCTTAGCGTTACCCGACACTATTTGGGTCTTCTAGATACCAATACCTCTAATCTATCTATCTATCTATCAGTCTGTCTGTCTAATGTTCGTCTGTCGTTGTCAATGATGACCAACGACATCACATGGGAGAATAGGAGAAGATGGATCACGATGGCCGATGGGAGATCGGAAGGTTCTGCCGCAGGTCGGGCACAGGGGTCTGTTGAGAAAGAAGGCAAGGAAGAAATCAGATGAAAATTCATACGTAAAAGCGCAAAATCACGGTGGTGCTCCAGCATGACTGAAGTTGCATGGTTGAAACAAATAAAAGAACACACACACACACACACATTCATATAAATATATAAAGACATAACATGCATATATGTATGTATGTATATATAAAATATATATGCACATACATATACACAAACATAATTACCCATACAATATTTACATATACACCTATATACATACATACATTCACGCACGAATGTACACATTGAAAAATTTTATGGATGATTCTCTGTAGAATTTAATATTGTTGTTTGTTATGACATTGTATTTATAAACGAAAACGATATACTTATTACATTTTTCGTTCAGAGGGCAGCTAGAAGGGGCTCAGCAGTTACAGTTGGATATATTCTAGTTATGTTGCCTGGTAGAACCCTTAGAATCATTATTGTGTCTGTTACTATCTGCAACATTAATGTCACCTACTTTACGAGATCTATTATCAAAATTACTGTCACCACCATATCATCAATATCACCAATTTCTTCAGATGAGACAGCATTTCAAAATGCTGCGCCGCATTATAATAATGCATTAAGGAAAAGTGGATTTTCGGAGATCTGGTATAGTCAGGCTAATTCTAACTACAATAGAGCACGTAGAACTAGAACTAGGAAAGTTTTGTGGTTTAACCCCGTATTTAATATTGCCTTAAAAACTAATATAGGTAGGGAATTCTTAAAATTAGTTTCTAAATACTTTCAATCTAGCCATAAGTTCTATAGAATTTTATAGACATCCTACTGAACCCTTGCTGAATTACATAAAAAGTTTCATTAGAGATGATTTAGACATGCTAGAACACCTACCAAAAACAATTAATGAAGAGGCAATATTGGTTACCCTCGATGTTATCAATCTTTACACCAATGTCCCACATGACTATGGAATAAAAGCAATCAAATTCTGGTTGGAAAAGTACTCCGAAGTACTCCCGGAACGCATAAATCAGATCTTTATTATTGAATCTTTAAAATTTATGCTTTAGAACAATTATTTCCTATTTGATGACACATACTATCGTCAGAAATACTGAATTGCGATGAAAACGAAAGCAGCCTCTGTTCTTGCGAACCTAATAATGGGTTATTTTAAATTCACCTTATATGAAATATCACTTCAGAAATATGGTTACCCATTTTACCTTTACATAAGAGAAAATTGGAAAAAGATACCTGGATGACTGTTTTATCATTTGGAAGGAGAACATCGATAAACTTTTGGATTTCAAATCAACACTAAATGATATAAATAGTAACATTCAATTCACAATGGAATATAATAAAGAACAGCTCCCATTTTTAGACATCACGATAAAAAAAGTCAACAATCAAAATATAACTGACATAATATCTCCTCTTTTGCCCATGCCACCCAAAACACATCAAAATAAATATCCCTTTCAATTTGGCAAAAAAGGATTTGAACAATAGTGTCTGATAGAACTACTCTTGACCTTCGTCTTCAAGACCTCAAAACAACGCTTACTGAAAGACAATATTCACCCTCACTTATAGACGAAGGAATTAAACGTGCCAAATAATTAGACATAAAAACACTAAGAACAACAAAACATAATGCCACACCTCATTTCAAAACACTACTATTTATATCAACACACAACCCCAGAAACAGTGAGGTATTCAACACTGTTGTGCAAAATCTCCCTTTACTAACTAGAGTTCCAAAAATGAACAACATCCTGAAAACATACAAACTCATCAAATGCAAAAAGCAACACACATCGCTAAAGAGACTACTAACAAATGCTAAGCTTTACAAAACAACCACGAAACAAACGGTCAAAAAATGTGGACGCCCAAACTGTGGAAACTGCCCCAACTTACTTGAAGGCTCGGATTTCCTTTTCAAACAAGGACAAAGGTTCACAATTAAAACTAGTTTCACTTGTGCCTCTGAGAACCTAATTTATGTAATAACCTGCTCGGGTTGTGGACACAACTATATTGGACAGACGAGTATGACCTTGAGACGGAGAACCGCTCTATATAAAGAGCAAATCCGTTTCCCGCAATACAGGCAAATTCCTCTCAGTGAACACAGAAAAATGTGCAGATAACATCAAACCAAATTTCACAGTCTCTCCCTTCTACCGGTGCAAAGACACAATTTCTCCACAAGAACGTTTAAATAAAGAAACTTTTTTCATTGAAAAATACAGAACACGTCTTGATATGCACGCATAACCAACTTTTATCTTTTTACATATTTCAATTCACAATTACATAACTGTACATAAATCCCCTCACTAAACAAGTTTTTCGAAACTTTCTTTTATGTGTATATATATATTCCCCTTCCGTTGCCCACAACAATAACAATAATAACAATAACCAATTTTTCTCCCCTTATTTTTCTACTTGTGAAGTCATTCACTCGTAAATATCATCACACACAACATGGACAAAAATTTCTTCTTAAGAAAATATAAATTCAAATAAGTAAACCTCAATATCATGAATAGCGAAAGCGAAACCGGTCGATATATTAAAAATTATACTGAAACTACGTTAAGTGTGTGTATTTTCCTTTTTTAATTTCTTATATATATTACAACTCAGCACGTGGGGATAATCGAAATTCCTTCTTTTTCTGTTACTACTACTACTACTACTACTACTATATATATATATATATATATATATATATATATATATATATATATATATATATATATATATATATATGTATACATATCTGTGTGTGTGTGTGTGCGTGTGTGGGCATGTATTTGCGCACATATTTATTTGTATATTTGTAATTTGTAAGTGGGTGGTGGAAAGAACTAGGGACCGTTGAAGAAAAATGGGGTGATAATGGTGTAGTCAAAAGGAGCGTCAGTTGTCAATGCTCACCTACTTACTTTTGTCATGTTTAGAAAATGTGTATGAATATATATATATATATATATATATATATATATATATATATATATATATATATATATATATATATATGAATGTATATATATATATGTATATATATATATATATATATATATATATATATATATATATATATATATATATATATATATATATATATATATATATATATATATATATATATATATCTTGACGGCGTTTTAAAATTTCATTCTCTTTAACCCGGGCAACGCAGGATATTTCTGCATATATATATATATATATATATATATATATATATATATATATATATATATATATATATACTTATATATATATATATATATATATATATATATATATATATATATATATGCAGAAATATCCTGCCTTGCCCGGGTTAAAGAGAATGAAATTTTAAAACGCCGTCAAGATTGCGCAGGTCACAACTGCTAGTAGCTGAGATACCAACTTTCTTCATTAATAACTCACCAACCAATGCCAGCATGGAACATAGACGTTAAGTGAAATGTTAAAAGAAAGTTTTCAACTCATATATGTATATAAAGTAAATACACATAATTCAAAAACACATTTTGTGTAGCTTATTTCGTTACCAAAAAACAGGCACAGATTATAATCAATTAAAGATCGATTTTGGCGATTCATTTGACAGAAATAGTAGAAAGCTAATCCAATGATAAATCTGACCGTGGATCTTGAAAGTTTACAGTTAAATCTCTTGTGGTTCCAAATGATGTCATCTGTATTGCAGCGTTGTATTATCTAATTTTGTTTTGGAAGTGCTTGGAATCTTGGTCAGTTGATGAGAACAGTTTCTTCAATGGTTCTGGAGGTTGGGGATTGCAGGGGGCTTAACCTTTCTACCACTGCAGCACAGTGCAGGTGTCTCTCCAGGCCTCTTTCTTGCTTTACAGTTGTCTTTGCACCAATGGAAACTCTAGTGTCATCTGCATAAGGAACTGCTGGATCATAATTGAAAGCTGCTTCATAGAAGTTGCTTCTCTGAGTTGTTGCAACTGCTCTTCGTTCTGCAGTGGAGATCCTATTCCTTCTCAGCCGTGCGTTCCTCTGTTCATCACTATAAGATGGTCTGGCTTTTGTAGTGCACAGGCTGTTCGTTTTTGGTATGCTTCCTTTTCTTAAGCTGTCTCTTTTTCTTTGGACAGAGACATTCTTTTTAGTTGACCTTGACATTGTAGACAAATTTGACATTTTCCTTCTAGGTATGGTTATATACGTATACAGAAATACACGGGTGCAGAAGATAGTAAACGATGAAAATAAGTGGGTAACGGAAATTATATTTCTTAATACGACGGGTAGAAAGTAAATAAGAAATTTTTACGGAAAATAAAGCATTGTACGGGTTGAAGCGAAATTTGCCAGTGAACCAAAGAGCCAGTATCGAAGGAACCAAAAAAAAAAAACCGTTAACAACAGAAAACACAGAACCGTTGCAAAAGTAAATAAGAAATTTTGAGGGAAATTAACAAAGTGTACGGATTTAAGCGAAATTTTTGAAGTTACTTCCGTCGGTAAACTATGGACTTACCTTCATCAGTGATTCCGTAAAAAAAAAAAAAAAAAACCCCACAAAATGTTGCAAAAATAAATCAGAAATTTGTAGGCAAATTTAACGAAGTTGTACAGATAGAAGTGAAATTTATGAAATTACTTCTGTCAGTAAATTATGTATGAAATTACTTTCAGCAGTAATTGTGAACTTCTTTCTGCCGGTAGTTTGTCGTTGTTCGTAAATAGCGATTGAAAACTTACAGTGAAAACAATACCAGTTGAACTTAGAGTGAAAACAATAGCGTCTGAAAAGTGAAATTGAAAACAATAGAGAGTGAGTGAAATATAGGGAGAGAGGGGGAGAGAGAGATAACTAGTTAGATAAACAAGATAGATACAGATAGATAAATAAGATATAGACACAAATAAGATAAATAAGATATAGACACAAATAAGATATAGATACAGAGACATAGATAGATATAGAGACAGAGATGGACAGAGACGTATAAATAGATATATATATAGAGAGAAAGACATAGATAGAGATGAATAGAGAGATATAGACGTCATTTACGCTAGAAAACCGGAAGCAAATATTCTAAAAGCTTTGAAAGACGTGAACCTAATATTAAAAGTAATATTTAAAATTCTTTTTATGACCAATGGATGCTAGGAAGACAATCATTTTCTGAAAGTTACTTCGGAAAGAGTTACTGCCCTTCTCCACGTAACCCAGGAACGGGTGTTTTCTGTCCCAGGGGTCCGTTACTCATTATGTGAAAAATTTTAAGAGTCTAAAACCATCCCTGGAACATACGTAATGTATGTTCCCAGTTTGGAGAAAAAATAGTTGAAAAATACAGCCGTTATAATCTTTTACACACACAGAACGAGATTTATATTATATTGCACACACACACATACACATTCATACTGCACGTGCGTGAATATGTAGATATGTATGTATGTATATGTGTATTCACACACACACACACACACACACACACACACATACACACACACACACACAAACACATTACATGTGTGCGTCCTTGTTTTCTTTTCCTTTACATTAGTTTTATAGTGTGACAAGAAAGTCCTTACCAAATCCGCATCAGATTCTGAAACACGATTAATAGATAATTATATGACACTGATATCCAGAGTTTCTTAAATGTTATTTGACATTAATCTTAATTTCTCAATATTAAGTACTGTATATCATTTACATACTATATCTATTCCCATGTCAAGCGAAGAAGAATGATATGCAACAGGTTGTTTGCAGATAACAGGTTGTTTCCTTCGATTTGGACGTAGTATTCTACATAGTTCAAATGGCCTCCAGTTATTCTTTTCTACTCTAGGCACAAGGCCCAAAATTTTTGGGGAGGTGGGACCACTCAATTAGATCAACCCCCGTACGCAACTGGTACTTAATTTATCGGCCCCGAAAGGATGAAAGGCAAAGTCGACCTCGGCGGAATTTGAAATCAGAACGTAAAAACAGACGAAATACCGCTAAGCATTTTTCCAGGAGTGCTAACGTTTCTGCCAGCTCGCCGCCTTTAAATGGCCTCCAATTATTGACTTAATTGTGATATGCGTTAAACTGATATTAGAGAATATCGGTGCAAAAATTTGGCACAAGGCCAGCAATTTGAGGAGGAGGAGTTAAATCAGTTACATTGACCCCAGTGCTTATTTTATCGACTCCGGAATGGATGAAAGGCAAATTCGACCACGGAAGAGATTGAACTATACATTTTGACCGGCGTGTAAACGATTCTGCCAGCTCGCCGCCTTAAAATTAGAAAACATCAGATGTTCTACTCTACACATTTTTTATGGACCGAATATTTAACCAGCTAATAAAAAGAACTTAAAACTTAATTTTAAATATAAAAATATTTTCACTTTGTGCGACTTATTGGGTATTGAAAGCGGTCAGGTGGCTTTTAAACAATTGATGGACATTCTAATGCGATAAAAAAGATATAAAGGATACCGGAATCTAGAATGGTATGAAAATGTGATGCGCAAGAACAAGAAAGTAATCAAATGTTATTAAGAAGAGTGGAATAGGGTTTGATTTGTCATTTACTGGTAGGGACGACACGATCGGTTGAAGGTTCATTTGCTTGAGATATCTCGTGTAATGTCTATGGCTTATTGTTATTGGATGAGATTGGGTTGCAATCGTATTTTTCTTTACTTTTCGTAAATGTTTGCATGAAGGAGGGCAGCAGGCTCCCAAAGAGAGTTTTCTTTGCTGAACTGCGTCAGGGCAGGCGGAGCCGTGGTTGCCAGAGAGTGCGATACAAGGTTGTATTGAAGAGACATGAAAAACTCTGTTAAATCCCCCAGACACCTTGGAGGAGAAGGCTCTTCAGTACGATGAGTGGCACCAATCGCTGACGTTCGTAGTTCCATCCATTGAGGAGAAACAACAGGGAGAATACAAAAGGGCACATGAGAGATGACACTTCTCCGTTGCGTCAAGTAGCTTCACCTGTAGTACATGACATCACTGCTGGAGATCAAGAGCAGACCTTGTAACCCACATGCGAATCTGCCAGAGATGATAATTGAACAAGATCAGTCAATGGTGACCTAGATGGAAAGAAGAATAAGAATAAGAAAATAAAGCAGGCTAAACAAACAAAATGATGTGGTTAACATTTCTGAGAGTTAAGAAATAAATTAATTATTTTAATTTGAAAGTTTCCCAGTGAGAAATTTATGAATAAAGAGATATGTGTGTCTGTTCCGACAACATCTAAATAAATTTTATTTCAAGATTTTTACGAAGTTATAAACATTCGAGAGAAATTATTAAGAGATGTAAATGTTTTTGTCTTATGATGAAACCCCACCACGGACAGGACTTTGTTAAATGAATATTTTTTAATGAAATATTCCAGAGATATTTTTTCGAGGGTGAAGATAATTTTATTGATTAAATTTGGAAAAACAAAATGCACATAGCGACATCACCAGCACTATGTAAATTGACAGAATGAAATACAAACTCAGTCCACTAGCAACTGAAAAAATAAAAATCAAATACATGTATTGCCAAACCAAAAGTAGCACTATACACCGTTTGGCCATTTTCACGAGTTTTACATTTCATAAGCACTACCAATCCATGAAATTATGAAACATTAATTACATTATTTGTTGTCAGTATCATGAAACTTGGAAGGAGAGATAGAAAGAAACACACACACACACACACACACACACACACACACACACACACACACACACACACACACACACACAAGAAAAATGACAAAAATCAGGAATCAAGTTACAATGTTACCATGTGTGTTGTTGTCACGCCGGATCCTGAGTGTACGATCTACGTTACGATATGAAGAAGTAATCTAGTTTTACCAAAACTACTGTTAAAGTTTTAGGGTTACTTTTTAGGATTATGGTTAGTTTTAGGGTTAGTTTTTAGGATTAGGGTTATGTGAAGTCACAGTAGATTTGGTAAAACTAGATTACCTCCCCTTTATATTGTTACGTAAATGCCTCGGAACCTCTGTATTTAAGTAGTACCTAGAAAATGCTTTTAAAATGGAAAAATATTTATAAAACGTTGAGCAATATAATAAATAATTTTTTTATATATAACCTTATTTGAACTTATAACCCCCCCCCCCCCCCCCCCCGCCACATGGCTAAATTGCCTAAAGTGCTCGTCTTTACCATTCATTACCAAAAAGTGATCGTTTTGGACTCTGCCTTCGAAAATAGGCTAGGTTAGGTTATGAAAGACAGATTCCAAAATCGGTAACGGCAAAGGTGAGCACTTTTGGCAAATTTCACCATATATATACACGGAGAGAGAAAAAATTGTATGTATGTATGTATGTATGTATATATGTATGCATGTCTCTTCAACTTTTTAGTTATTGAAAATCTTCCACTGAAGACGGAGCCGGTTTCCAACAAAGATACAAAGCTCCATCTTTGGGATGTAGTTAACATAGACAAATTCACATTTGGAACTTGAGAAAAGTCTTGCATATTTTTACTGTTCCACTCACAGATTGCACTTGTACAAATTAGCCGATCGATTTCTCTTTCTAAAAATCCCAGTTTATCCAGATTCTCCTTTAAGCATTTACTAACAAAACCTAGTGCTCCAATTATTATTGGTATGAATATGAATTCATAGTCTGGATATAGAAGATGGAAGTTTCAAAGCAGTTGTCCATAGATGCCCTCTTTTTTTTTATTTTCAAAGAGATATTTATATCTGTAGGGCAGCTGACCTCTCTGGTGGTACATACCTTTGCCCGTCTGTCCCAAACATCAATATCCAGCCTGTTATGTTTACATTTGACAGAAGTTTTGATGGGAATATTCCACCAGTATTCCTTGGGTTGGTGTTTATGAATGTATTTCACACAGAAGTATTTTCTAAGTTTATTTTAGGGCAGTCTTTTTTTGCGGATGGCATTGTAAATTGTTTTAGCAACAACATCGTGCCGCATAGTGAGGTAGTACCGTGACGACATTTTAGGACAGCTGCTAATCACATGCGTGATGTCTTTCACAGAAACATGACATAGCCTACACATGCGGCTGCACCTTGGGATTACAAAAGTGTCACTGTCTCTCGTGTTCATCAGGTACTTTGAGACCATCTCTTGTTCCTGGATTGCAAACACATAACTCTCAAAGTGTGATGTGATGTAGTGGTCTTGTGTCCAAGAGAGGCTGCGCTTCATGTCAATTCTACTGCCTTCCTCAAGCTTCCGGGCCACATACCCATGCATAGTCTGTTTTTGCATGCTGAGTGCTTTCCATCCAGGTCTTCTCTGAGGTAAGAGAGCCCAGCTGTTTTGGGGCTGTATTGGAGATCATCAGGAAGAGAGTGCTTCTTGAGGAGTACCAACTCGTACCATGTTGCTCACTTCATTTTTCAGCACTGCATTTATATATTTATTTTTGCTGCTGTTGTTTACCAGATGCTGCCTGAGTGATACCATACAGCATTCGATCTCAGCACTCTACCACTTTCATTTCGATCTCAGCCCTCTACCACCTTCATTTCTTCTTAGATAGAGCCTGTCAACATCACTGTTTCTGTGGAAGTTCCCAGCTGTTGTCAGGATTTTGCGGGTCTTGATATATATGGAGTGGATTTCCTCTACAGACCAATCAAGTATCCCAAATGTTGGGATCAGCACTAGTACTGCAAATGCATTGTGGTATATTGTCTTGTTGTAAGAGGCGAGTTCCGACTGTCATATTTTCCTAAGTTTGATGTAATATTCTCGAGTCACTCTATCTTTATCTACAGTGCCTTCATGATACATTTTCGTCTATGCCTAGGTACTTGTAACATTCTTTGTGTGGAATGGGAGAGATAGAGAGACCGTTGATGCACAGGTTTTAGGTTTGGTGGACTGACTTTTCATGTTCTATAACCAAATATGAACATTTCTTTTGGCCAAATTCCATACCCATATCAGCTGAAAATGTTATGTACTCCAGTTTTTTCTTTGGCATTGTTAACACTTTTAGTACAAATCTTCAAGTCGTCTATAAAGAAATTATGAGTTACACTGATATTTCTAGCAGTTGAAGATCCTAGCATGTAACCATTTGTTTTCTGCAGTAGGAACGATAATGGATTCAGTGCCAAAATGAAAAGAAGTACAGAAAGACAATCTCCCTGGAATATTCCCTTTGAAATGTCTATACTATCATAAACAATTATTATGTTCTCAGTTGTAAGGGTAAGAATTGTTGTCCATGTCTTTGTGAGTCTCTCTATAGTAGTAATTAAAGTAGTAGGTACTTTTGCCAGATGAAGGCACTTCAATAGCCATGAATGAGGGATAGAGTCGAATGCCTTCTTATAGTCAAGCCATACTGTCACAAGGTTTCTGCGTTGTTTTTTTACTTCAGAGAACAGTTTTGTTTATTAAAAGTTGTTCGGCACATCCCCACACTCCCTTGTTTCTACCAGTCTGTTTATCAGTCACAATGTTGTTCGACTCACAATGGTCCTGGAGGAAATGGTTGAGGCAACTTGTGTACAGTTTGTACATAATGTTTCGGTAAGCAATGGGCCTATAGTTTCCTGCCATCTCGGGGATTTCATTTTTGGCAACAAGATTTGTCCTTGTTGCAAGCCCATTTGGTATAACTTGATTAACTTTTACCTCATCTCTCATTGTTAAAACTCAGCAATTAAATATCTTGAAACAGATATACCAATCCTCCCGTCTAGTCCAATAACTCACTGCTAGCACTTTTTCCCACACAGCTAAACATTCTCCTTACATAACTAAATTTCAACTTTTCACTCTTATTTAGGTACGTACTTATCTTTCTTTCTATATTAATTTACACATAACTGTATATATGTGTGTGTATGAACCTGTATCTATATGACTGTTTGTGTATGCATAAGTACATCCATTGATGTATGTGTGTAGACTTACAGGTACCCATATGTGTGCGAAGAGGCGCGGCAAGATAAACAACATACGCACGGATATACACAATACCTTCCTAGGTTCTAGCTAGTCCCATTGGACCACCCCTCTTTTTGTTATCTGAAAAACTATAACCCATTTAATTTTAATTTTGCTACTTACTTTAGCTATTCAGTTATTTTCATTCACATAGTATATTATATTATATTGTGTAATATTGTAGATTGGATACAGTCCGCCCATCTATACATCTATTGGTTGGCACTCCGTCGGTTACGATGACGAGGGTTTCAGTTGATCCGATCAACGAAACAGCCTGCTCGTGAAATTAACGTGCAAGTGGCTGAGCACTCCACAGACACGTGTACCCTTAACGTAGTTCTCGGGGGAGATTCAGCGTGACACAGAGTGTGACAAGGCTGGCCCCTTTGAAATACAGGTATAACAGAAACAGGAAGAAAGAGTGAGAGAAAGTTGTGGTGAAAGGGTACAACAGGGTTCGCCACCATCCCCTGCCGGAGCCTCGTGGAACTTTTGGTGTTTTCGCTCAATAAACACTCACAACGCCCGGTCTGGGAATCGAAACCGCGATCCTACGACCACGAGTCCGCTGCCCTAACCACTGGGCCATTGCACCTCCACTATACATCTATACACATTACATAATTTAATATAATACATAAACAACTCTGGCTAAACTCTTTTAAGCGCTTGAGGAATAAATACTTAAGCTTAGATATTGCTTGATAAATTAATAATTGCCTCTCATTAACCACAGATATTCGTAAATGTTCCTACCACATTATACACTTCTAATCTGCATGGATATAAGCGACTTTCTACCCCTTACGATAAATATTCATTGTTTATCTATTTCCGCTCCATCGATTAACGGTTCTTTAATGTCTGTCCTTTTATTTTTGAAATTAACTGATCAATAGTATCCTCTTACTGTCTTGAACATTCCTACTCCTGATCTGGGGTTGTTTCAGGTATGTCGACCACATATAATACCAAGTAAAACACATAGAAAATCAGTGATAAATAACAAATTATAGTTAACTGTTATTATTTTAATTCTGTAACTGCCGGTATTTTCAATTCTATTTCTTACTTTTTATTTTTATTTTACGAGCTAACCAAAATACTCCTATAGTTATTGTATATTTAACCCATGCCGACAGTAGCCTTCTTCCCGTATATAGGAATGTACTACTAAGTATTATAACTATTCCAATTCTGTTACTAAATTTTTGCCGGTCAAAAGGTTCCCAGAGGGACAACGTGTAATATGAATTGATATATCATCATCTTCTCGCTTTCTCCCTCTTTTTCTTTTTCTTTACTTTTCCGCTCTGATGAAGTTATTCAAATTGGTATAATTAATTACTTACAATGATAATTATTATTATTATTATTGTGGTAGTTAAGCCTGAGAATAGCACCAACAGAAACAGCTGTCAGATGAGATTCTGTCTTTTATAATCAATAAATGATAATTGTTCATCAATTATCATTCATTAATTTTATCTCCATTTTCTTTTTTCTTTAAATATAGATAAACGTCGGTATATTCTTGTCATTACTTGTCATTTATGAGCATTAATACTAATGCTCACAATCACATATAGGTAATACACCAGTTGCTTCATTGGATACAAGTATCCTTTAAACGGTTGTTATAACCTCTAACTTAACTCACTTATCTCTCTCTCTCTCTCTCTCTCTCTCTCTCTCTCTCTCTCTCTCTATATATATATATATATATATATATATATATATATATATATATATATATATATATTTATATTTATAAAAAAGAAGTTTGAAAACGCCACTATATAAAATAAATTTTAATTTATAATTTTCTCAGAGATATTTCACATGTTTCGGTTCTTAAAAAAACGAACCTTATGAAAAATACATATTAAAAAAAAAATGTAATCAATAGAAAAGTTCATAATTGTTTCTTACTGGTGTCAACATAGTCCACGTGGGGGCGTTTTTTGTGTGGGGACATAATGGTTGTCTAGTGCGTTGACTTGAATCATTGGCTGTAGTAGTGGTAGTGACCGTATTGGTAACGGTAAACGAGATTGACCTCTGTCCGTATAAGCAGCAGTAGTTAATTGGTTGTAGTAGTAGGGGAGATAGTAGCACAAGCATCAGCAGTAGTAGTATATATATATATATATATATATATATATATATATATATATACATATAAGATAAAACTTACTTGGAGGCAATGCATGGCATTCGATCATATAATAACAAATAATATAGAATTATATGCATATATCCATACATATACGTAGATACCTACATCTATATGTATACATACAAGCATATATGGGTACAGGCCATCACAAAAAAACGTTAAACACAATGTGAAACTAAAACATAAAGACGAAGACAAAAAACGAACTTTTGTTTCGAACAACGAAAAACACAAACAGAGAAACGAGACATGCAACATAAAGAATATTTTGAGAAAATTGTGTATTTTCGAAGTTATTTCGCGTTAAAGTTGTCGTATTTCGGTAATTTCAACCAATCAATGACGTCTATTGAGATGAAAACAATTACTGCTGTAGCTTGTCAACAACAACTTCCGGCGGTGTATATTTCGTTTGTCACTGTTATTTATGACATATTTCATCTCAGTTACGTTTGTATGAATAAACGAGTGTATCAGAAGCATGTTTACTTCATGACACCACCACAATCGTTCGTGCATTTCTACTGCTTTTAGTTTTTTTTTCCTGTTTTTCAGCTACTATTTTCGGAAACACATTTTTGTCTCCGTCCCCCTCCAATCTCTTCATTTTTCACATTTTTCCGTAACTCTAATCCTAAAATCCCAACCCTAACCCTAACCCTAACTCTAAAACCTTAACCCTAACCGTAACCCTAAAACCCGAACCCTAACCCTAACTCTAAGACCCGAACCCTAACCCTAACTCTAAAACCCGAACCCTAACCCTAAGCCTAAAACCCTATCCCTGACCCTGACCCTAAAACCCTAACCCTAAAACCCTAAAGCTAAAACCAGTACAAACGCACGAACAATGTCATAAATAACAGTGACAAACGAAATATACACCGCCGATAGTTGTTCTTGACAAACAGCGGCAGTAATTTTATTCAGCTGAATACACGTCATTGATTGGTTGAAATTACCGAAATACGACAACTTTAACACGAAATAACTTTAAAAATATAAACTTTTCTCAACAACACTAAGAGTAAAAGATGTTTTATATGACGCATTCTACCAGTGTTCGAAATTTGAAAGTGTTTCGTTACAAAAAATAAATTTCTCGATGTGCCGTTCAAAGGGAAAAATCCGTCACAACTTTCATTTTGTTAAACTTACTACTCGCATGCTTATGGATGACTTTGATTAGAGAAGGCTAAATCGAATAGGCTAGAATCAGGGGTTTTCAAACTTTTTGACTTGCGGACCCCTTTATATTTCAGGCTTTACCTTAGGGACCCCTTTATAAACGCTTATGAAATTTACACATAAATATTTGCTTAAAATAACATATATATACATTTATTTATTTAACAATATTTAACAAATAGGTTTATTGTCAATTAAAAGATTTCGATTAAAAAACATATATAAAATCAAATTGCCCATAAAAAGTATTTGCCGTCCACGGACCCCCTGTTTTGTCCTTGCGGGCCCCCTGTGGTACGGGGACCACAGTTTGAAAACCCCTGGGCTAGATCACAAACCAGCGAGTGACTGTCTACAGGAAGAGTGCTAAAATAACACACAAATCTTCTTCAAGTCATACTTAGCTGTCTTAAAAAAAAAATTACCTCAAATAATTTAATCCTAGAAACAACACGTTTCAAAAATAGACAAGTGGGTCACAGTTGGTATGTATTTAACTACATGTCTGTCTACTCACACATGGTTGACCGGGTATAGCATTAAGTAACATCAGCAAGATCACGATTGTCTCGTGGTTGTTTTCTAGTACCCATGCAGAGAAAGCAATTAAAAGATTTTCAGAAAATTTTCAGTGAATATTGCATTAGAATGGCTTTCTACCATCTTTAATATGCCAATATTACTACGAAAGATTAGCATTATAGAGTAACGAAACACTCGTCAAATATTTAATGTTCCTGCTGCTTAGGTTGTACCAACTGTCGCAGATATTTACAAAATCGCACTTGATGTAATAGCACCCAACCCTACCACTCAACATTGCCATCTGTGACTAGCTCTTGTCAATAACCTTTCTACAATTACTTAACTGATTTATAATTCTTTTCTAAAGGAAAGAAAATTAGTAGACAAAACAATAGCCCCTTTAGTAGTGGCATTCCCTTCTATTAGGCGTCATTCCTAAGCATGAATACACGATGTGTGTAAGCAATCAGATTGAAGAAATAAAATAATGTTTTATCTACTTCCAGCTGTTACTAATTTGAATTTACCTTTTTATGTAATAAAGATTTCCTCGTTTGCCATAAAATGCATGTTAAATGAAACGGTATTCTTTGTTCTGTGGTATTTAACATTAATTTATATAACTGAAGCTATGAAAACCTTTCAACATTTAAACATTCATTTACAGTTCATTTACAGTCACATATACATGGAATAATAATTTCTCAATATCAAGATAAAAGGTGTTCCATTAACGTGTTGTGAAGAAGTCTACAAGTAAAATAAGGTAAAATAAATTTTAAATAATGTTCTTTACTTTGAACATCATGCACGGGATTTCTTTTTGTATTTTTCGATTTTTTCCTTATTCATTTTAAATTTGTTACCAATTTGAGTAATTTAAGAAATGTATAACATCTTTTTTACCATCCACAAAGAGTCGAGCGGTGCCTAAGGGGTCGTAATTATTTCTATCATGTGTACAAAATCCTGTCAAATTAGTCTTTTCCATTAGCTCCTTTGCTGGTTTGGTAGTATTCTATGTATTGAATTTTTTTTATCAGTGTTTTAATCAGAAATATTCTTTCTCTTTTAAATATTAGAATAAGTTGTTTCTTTGCCAAAATGTTGGCTGTTCACATCCTATAACCTACATTGCGTAGTGATCATTAGTAAAACCGCTCTCTCAATGCCGGCTGATGCCGGCTTTTGCTAATAATTGGTGACAGTATAGCAGCATTTACTGCAGTAAGCAGCAGTTGCATTGAGAGATTAACGAAAGCTTCGTTAGTTTGTAGTATCAAGTTCAACAACTTTATATAAATATTTCGGGGAGGATGTCCTCTACAAAACTAAATTGTCCTAGAAATAAGTCACATAACACTGCGACAAGAATTATTAGTTAGATAAACTGTTGTTGTTACGGTTCATACAGTTGTTACTTCTGTCGAAGCAGAGCCATAATAAAAACAATCGTTCCAGCCATGACTATTCCAATTTGTTTCAAACGCAGAATATTTCGGGTTAGTTTAAATAATCTTTCTTTTTAAGGTTTAGATTATGATTTGAAGGAGATAGGTTTACGTAGAGATTTACTGGTTGACTCAGGTAGATTGTTCCTTATTAGCTTCCTTTGTTCAAATACTGACTCTCTTTTTAGCACGAGGAAATGCTTTCTAGTTGGGTCACCTACAGTTTCTTGTTGGTTCAAACAGAGAACACTATTAGATTCTTGAAGTAGCTTACTAGTTGAGACCAACTAAACACCCACTAGCTAGCTCAAGCGTAAGCTCTTTAAAGGTCTTTATTTGCTTCTTGTAGAAGTCTCCTAGATGAATCGCGAGGATTAAGGACCTTTCTTTTGTTAGAGTAGTGGCTCTCAAATTCTTTCGTGTAAAGACTGTCACGTTGGCTTTTATAGGATCGTGTAGAGATTTCTCAATTAAACATGTTATAGTAGTTGGCGTTATTTCTTTTACTCAATGTTTGACAATGAAGATTAATAAGTATTGTACATAACGTTAATTCATTTTCATTGAAAACAGAAAGGTTTCTTACAGAAATAACCAAAGTATTTTTTTTCATTGTAGAATGGTTTTATATTGTCTTGTGTAACATCATGTTAGCTTGTAAGGAAATGGTCAGCTGGACGAACAGGTCTGACCTTCAGATTTATTAGTTCATGTATATCACCCCACTGCCTAGCTGAAAGTCCATGCAGCGTATGCTGACATGCAGTGATGAACCCTTTAGCATTTAAACCGCCCATATCTGGCCAAGACGTTCTACCTGTTTTATAATCAAACTGGCCAGATTTGGCTTCCTACACTAACCCTACAGTATTGTTATAAAAATAACACATTGAAATCGCAAAGTTACAAAGCAATGCGTGATTAATTTTTATCAATGTGAATAAATGAGCATTACATTTGACAGAATAATCTGAATGCTAAAGGCGGCGAGCTGGCAGAATCGTTAGCACGCCGGGCGAAATGCTTAGCAGTATTTCGTCTGCCGTTATGTTCTGTGTTCAAATTCCGCCGAGGTTGACTTTGCCTTTCATCCTTTCGGGGTCGATAAATTAAGTACCAGTTACGCAATGAGGTCGATGTAATCGACTTAATACCTTTGTCTGTCCTTGTTTGTCCCCTCTATGTTTAGCCCCTTGTAGGCAATAAAGAAATAAGAATAATCTGAATGTTAAGGGGTTAATAGTATCGGATGTTGCGTAGAAATTTAGATATAAGTATTCTCTCCAACGTCTGGTCTATTTCTCTATATCTGGATTGGATATTCTGGTTTTGCTCATAGCAGAGGCGAGGAAGTTGTAATTGATTGTAGCCATTACGCCTTTGTTTCTGCTATTCTGCAATTGTTACTGGTGCTGTGCATATCAAAACAGATTTTAAATTTATATATTTGTGAATAGTGTCATTAGGGGATCCTAAAACTGCTAGTGATACTATCATTTTACCTTTTTTTAATATTTTTATCTGGAATAAGCGTATAGGAAAGTGGGTTATACATCATTAGATGTACACCTGACTTTCCTATATTAAATTAGGAATTGAACGGAACGCTGAACTCCAGACTATCAACACAAACAATATTTATTCATGGTGGAAAGTTATATACATCTTTAATCTTGTTTGTTGAGACGTCTTCGGTGTGTCAGAACATGGTTGTTGGGACGTTGGTATATTGATGTGAGCTGTCTAGCGTGAGTTCGGAAGATGGAGAGACAGCTAGACACGTCCTTGCTCAATCGCTGGCCAGTAAGAAAGAGATCGATCAAAGCGGGAAAGCTTGGTTGTTGAATTCCACGCATGCGTGAGACTACGCATGCGCACGGCGTTACTACAGGGCTCCCCTCGCCAGTGTGGAACGCACGATAATATAATTTTTGTTGTTGGAACGCCTGAGGCAGGATGGCCACTGAAAACCACCCACAAGATGTAGCACAAACACACAAAGAAAATGAAAGAAATGAAATGTACACTCGTGTGATACATGCATGCAATGTACAAATTGAAGGAATGAAAGAAAAACATGCAATATGGTGTGTCCCTGGTGGTGGGGTTGTTGGCGCACGGCATTGTGGTAGACAGCACATTGATGGAGAAGACGTCGGCGCAGGAACTGTAATATAGCTGTTCTGTATGTGTGGTGGTAATGGTGTTGACGGTGGTAATGATGTCCAGTTTTACAGTGACGACAAGGAGAAATGGTGACGAATGGAAAAACAGAGGACTCCTTTTATTTAAACGTGTCACACGGTCGAACACAAAATAATATATCAAAGATGATATACATGATACGTTATACTACGATAACATATGGCCAGTAAAAGGGAGACGATAGAAGATGATAAACACAACCGTATAAAATGAATAACAAGAGATATTTAGTGTGGCATAAAAGATGTATGTGTATGTGAGAGTGTGAATACGACATATAAGAACATAATAAAAGACAGGCCGTCTATATGTATGCGAGATATTACAGCAGATAGAAAGTCAGTACACGTGAGAGTTTTATACCAAGTTCTTGAGTACACAATTGGAAGTATCGCAGGCTGTAATTCTTGTCTGTTTATTATCGTGGTGAAGCTAAGTCACCTAACAGAATCGAAGAGAGAGATTTGCCGCGGTGGTTTAGTTTGGTGTACATAGTAAGTCGTGTTGACTATGGTTGGAGATGTTGGTGACGTTGGTGGTCATCGTTGCTTGGTAGTTCAGTCTCCATGGCCGCATTTGTTCTGTAGTCGGGGTCACCAGTTATAGGTTGGTAGTCCAGAATCCATGCTGCAGTTGTTCGTACTCGGGGTCACCACTTTATAGGTATGTGTGTGGTGGTTATTGTAGCTCAGCGGGCTGCGTGTTTGAATCACGTCGGGGGGGGGGGGGTCACCACTTTAAGAAAGTGGGTTATACATCATTAGATGTACACCTGACTTTCCTATATTAAATTAGGAATTGAACGGAACGCTGAACTCCAGACTATCAACACAAACAATATTTATTCATGGTGGAAAGTTATATACATCTTTAATCTTGTTTGTTGAGACGTCTTCGGTGTGTCAGAACATGGTTGTTGGGACGTTGGTATATTGATGTGAGCTGTCTAGCGTGAGTTCGGAAGATGGAGAGACAGCTAGACACGTCCTTGCTCAATCGCTGGCCAGTAAGAAAGAGATCGATCAAAGCGGGAAAGCTTGGTTGTTCAATTCCACGCATGCGTGAGACTACGCATGCACACGGCGTTACTACAAGCGAAAGAATATTAGAATGATGTTGTAGTTATATTCCGGGATATTGTATTAGTGTTTGGTGTGATTGTATTTGTAGTGATATAGACTGTGAAGTTTCGATCAAGTGTCAGTAACAAACTGTGTTCCTCGTCTGCCAATATTTTTGTAGTATGTTGGCGAGTTGGCAGAAACGTTAACACGCTGGGCGTAACGCTTTGCGGTATTTCTTCTGTCTTTACGTTCTGAGTTCAAATTCAGCCGAGTTCGACTTTATTTTTCATCCTTTCGGTGTCGATAAATTAAGTACCAGTTGCGTACTGGGGTCGATCTAATTGACTAGCTCCCTCCCCCAAAATTTCGGGCCTTGTGCCTAGAGTAGAAAAGAATCGTAAGAGAATCTGTGTTTTTAGCGCAATATATATAACACAAATTACGTCGTTTCATGTTCTCTATAGTTTAATGTAGTTTGTAACCTGGAAAATGGAGACTTCCCTATTGTTTGTATACTAATGCTGTATCTTTGCGGTGTCCAAATGTGGTACGTGTAAGTTTTAGAAATATGTTTGTGTAATGATCTGATTCATTTACAATGTATTCTATGTATGCTGTGAATGTTGTAGAGATATTGTATGTAGTTTTTAGTATTTTCATATAACGTGTGTGTGCGCGCGCGCGTATGTGGTATATTTATGTTGTTTGTAGTGGTGGCTGGTTGTATTACTTGATGTTCGGGAAATTACTGATCCTAGTAATATTAGTTTCTACACTGCTTAAGCACGACAACTTGACAGGTTGTTTGCTAGCATTTTGCGTATTGTCTCACGAATGTTGTTAAGTATTTTGTTTATAAGTAGGAGGCAGAGTATGGAGTTGGAACTTTTGCAATCGATGGTAATCATTCTAGTTTCTGTAAATTTGGCAGTGCTGGTTTGAATAATTGTTCAATGATTCCTTTGGCTTCCACTCGAGAGAGGTTCTTACTGATCTCCTTACAGCACATGTAGCACGTGGCCACAATGACTTCAGTCATAACAAAAGGACGTGATGACCTTATCTTATGCATTCCTAGGCTGAGCTGTCGCCTGCTGACAGTACTTGAAACGGGCCACCATCTTCCCCAGGGTTACGGATTCCGTTCTCACCAGATCTTGAAATCTGGGTTAGTGTCTGGAATATCTGGTTCCTGGACCTGAGGGAAAAGGATGGATGGAACGCAAAGCTAGCAAATTTACCTTCAGTGTACAAACTACTGAGGAAGCGGCGAAATTTACACGTATATTTGTGACCCTAAAGTTCCAAGTTTCGTGTTTTCCATAGAGCATTACTTACGTCTGACAGAAGGAAGAAGTTAAGATAGAAGTCATGATGGAAAATAGTTATTTTATATTTTGCTTGTTTTCTTTGTGCAGTGCTTGGGGAAATGGTTTTCGAAAGATGCCTAATAAACGAGTTCGCTTTCTGTTGAGTGCATGTATGTTATTTCCTGTTATTATTATGATACGGGTTGTGGTAATGTTTCTGCTGAAACGTTGCTATTTTTCTATACCGTATTTAATTGTTTATTTTGCGATTTATGATGTGATTTATGAACAGAATGGTTGATCTCTTTTATTTCTTTGTTTCTTGTTTTTTGGTGTTGAGTTTATTCATGTTATGGCTGAGCTTATTTCCAGATGTTATCAGTTGGTTATTTCAGTTGTGTAATCAACACTGTATTTTTGTATATTGCGTTGTTGAGTACGATTTTTTTAGAGGGATCCTTTGTTGATATATAACAGTGTGTGGAGGCGCAATGGCCCAGTGGTTAGGGCAGCGGACTCGCGGTCATAGGATCGCGGCTTCGATTCCCAGACCGGGCGTTGTGAGTGTTTATTGAGCGAAAACACCTAAAGTTCCATGAGGCTCCGGCAGGGGATGGTGGCGAACCCTGCTGTACTCTTTCACCACAACTTTCTCTCACTCTTTCTTCCTGTTTCTGTTGTGCCTCTAATTCAAAGGGTCAGCCTTGTCACACTGTGTCACGCTGAATCTCCCCGAGAACCACGTTAAGGGTACACGTGTGTGTGGAGTGCTCAGCCACTTGCACGTTAATTTCACGAGCAGGCTGTTCCGTTGATCGGATCAACTGGAACCCTCGACGTCGTAAGCGACGGAGTGCCAACAACAAAAACAACACTATAACAGTGTCTAATATAGTGTTCATTTCTATGAAACATAATTCTGTTTACTAATGGGAGTGGTTTCTCAGGGCATTTTTTAAGTTTGTGAGAGTATTTTTATATTGTACATTGATGTGTAAGTATTTTATGATAATGATGCAAAGATAGTCAGGAGAGAGTTAGAAGTGGTTTGTCATGTAATTCTGATTGCTAGAAGTGCAGAGGGTCATGCCTAAGAAATGTTGTTGTAGTTAGTTTAGTGAAGCATATAAACATATTACTGTAGGTTATTTAGAATGTGATTTAGTTGTGATCCTGTTGTGCTTCGCTTGTGTTTGTACTATAGGGCTGGTGAAAAGTAAGTAGGCATTAAAAATTGGTAATAAAATCTATATTACAGTTCTGTATTTAAGAGATTAGGAATTATGTACATTATTTACAATTGACGGATATTTGTCATTTTGTTTGTTGTTAACATACCGTTTCGGCTGATATACCTTCCCCAAGACACCTGATGAAGGCTGGAGGGTATATCAGCCGAAACGTTGTGTTAACAACAAACATGACGAGGAAAAATATCCGTCAATTGTAAATAATGTAAATAATGTAAAATCTATATTCCTTTTACAAATTTATTGAAACAAATGTTCTTTATTACATTGGAAAATAAAAGTAAATCTTCATATCTTCATATTTCAATGTGAGGATCGGTGGAGTCAACCAGTTTCCCCAAACGGTCAGAGTTGGAATGAACAACCTTCTGAAGGGATTTCATTGAGAACCTCATGAATCCGTGTCTTCAAGTCATCCAGTGTGCGAGGTTTGTTTTGTGTAGCCCCACAAGTAAAGATACAAGAAGATCCAAAAATAAAGTTGCAGAAGACAAAAAGGGAAACGAACACTTAATCCAGCGAGAAAAGTATTGAAAATAACCGTTAACCGATATGGATGTATAAACGCCCACGGGCAAGCAGCATAACACGAATACACACGCTCATACAAGCAATACATACATACATACCAGGCATGTGCCGTGAGTAATTACTCAGGGTAGGCAGTTGGTGACGTTTATGTAGTAAAACAAAAAAATTAAGCGAAACACAGGTGCTCAACTGAGTTGGAGGCAGATTTACTTCTGCCTTTATAGCGTATAAAGAAAACGTTGTTGTAGGAATGTACGCAAAACGTGTACTACAGCACTACTATGCGTAGTTTTAATACTGAGACTGAAAGGCAGGGGCGAATTATGCCTACCTAATCTACAAAAAAATAAAATAGTCAGGGTAACTTTCATAATTTTATCGAATTAGGTGTATATTTTGCCATAAAAAGAAAATGTTACTATCGATCTATTTCATTCAGGCTAGGCACTGCCTACCTTGCCTACCCAAGCGGCACGTCCCTGATACATACATACATTGCAGTTGAAGTACAGAAGGACGTGTGTAATATGTGGAATATAAGGAAGGACATGTGTCTGTGGAATATAAAGGAATGTATTTGAGTTTATGCATGTATCTGTCTAAATCTATTGATGTTAATATTTATGTATAATTTAAGGCGGCGAGCTGGCAGAATCGTTGGCACTCCAGGCAAAGTGCTTAGCGATATTTGGTCCGTCTTTACGTTCTGAGATCTAATTCTGTCGACTTCGCTGCTCATCCTTTCAGGGTTGATAAAATAAGTACTAGTTGAACACTGGGGTCGAGGTAATCGACTTAACTCCCCTCTGAATTTGCTGGCCTTGTGCAAAAACTTGAAGCCAAGATTTATGTATTACTTGTTTTGTGTAAAAGGAATTTATAAGTGTAAATACCTGAACATCTGTGTGTCACATCGTCCAAACTTAATTTCATTACTTATGTATTTATTCTTATCTTTTATAATAAAATTCTAATTTATGCTGACAACTATTGCACGTACTTATTTATTGATGATCTCAAATCGTATTTCTGATGTTAACAATTCTGACGATAGCATTTATTCCGTGAAGTCACGTATGCTAATTTATATTTCAATCTTAAAACTGTTATAAAATCAACTGTTATAAACGAAACTTGATGCCTGTCAATTACTAGTGTAAATTAATTGATCGCTTATTTTATCTTTTAAGCTTCATCTTATTCTCACTTTTACTTTTTCTTATAAATTTCATCAGTGAATTTGTTTTCTAATGTATCTTCTAAATTCCTCCAGTGAGAGGTGCACTTGATGTATTGTTCGTGCAGCGTTTATTAAAATGCATTACTGAGACCTACGCAAGGAATGGCAAATAAACTGATTTAAATATCAACGGTGTTTTTGGCCCCTGCCTTCTAGTGCTAAATCTGGTCTGTATATATTATGTCCCACATACTACCAATGAAACAAATGAGTATGTATGCACACACACACACACACACACACACACACACATTATACAAAGACAGGACACTGTACATGCTAGAAAGGGCAGTTAAAACCCAAACCACGGATAAAAGCAATTTCAAAGAGAATGAAAATAAAAAAAAATATATATGTAGAAGGTTGAAAAGGAACACACGAGTTGATATGTATAAGGAAAATAAGACAAGGAAGAAAATTCTAAAATAATTTTATCATGAAGAACATTTTAGTACTGGTTTCAGTCTTTGCGACTTTTTGAACTTAAAGTAAAGCATGAAAAACAATTGTGGAAAAATTAAATGAAATGTTTTTTTAAAAATATTTCCATAGTTTTCAAATGCAAGGGACATTTTCCTTTTTTCAGTCTGTCTCTGTCTCTTTTTTTCACTCTTGTGGGTTCTAGGTAATTAGCAGCAGTTAGTTTGATATGAATTCTTGTCTTTGATTGTTTGCAGCAGTGGTAGTAGATAATGGAGGTGGCGAAGAAGAAGAAGAAGAAGAAGAAGAAGAAGAAGAAGAAGAAGAAGAAGAAGAAGAAGAAGAAGAAGAAGAAGAAGAAGAAGAAGAAGAAGAAGAAGAAGAAGAAGAAGAAGAAGTACGTGCACACCCGGCAACCCTGGTCGCCTACTGTGGAATATAAAAAGAACTTTTTCAACTTATCGTTCTTCGATACGAAAAAATTCACAACCCTCCATCTCAATAAACCACTACTGTCCCTGGAAGTTGTTTTTTTATATTTACTACGATTTGCTTGAAGCTATCTTTCTTCCTATACCTAGATAATAATAATAAATGAAATGTCCATATATATATATATATATATATATATATATATATATATAGTTTTAGGGAAAATAACCAATTTTCAAGAACTCATCGATGAAAATCCACTATCACATATAGAAAAATTATATTATATTATATTATATTTATTATATTTATCTTATGATATTTACTTTACTTTATATTATACTCATTTATTGTGCTTTTAATTATTAATTTTTCTATATGTGATAGTGGATTTTCATCGATGAGTTCTTGAAAATTGGTTATTTTCCCTAAAACTATATATTTTATATATACTTTATCTATAAGGCTCAATTTAATTTTAATTTTTTATAAATTGATTTTAATTGAGTTTTTACCTGTAATTTTGGATTTTGTCCCTAATATTATATATATATATATATATATATATATATATATATATAATAATAATAATAATAATAATAATAATAATAATAATAATAATAAATAAAATGACCATATATATATATAAGTTAGATAAGACCGGTTTATGGGATTACCCTCGGTTTCACGTCCTTATCTAACTTTATTTATATTATCAGGTCATCCCACAAGTTCTGTCCGATTTTACTTTTTTTAAAATTGAATGAAATTTAATAGTATTTTAGAATGTCTAATGGAATTAAAAATTATTTTTATGCATTTGTGTACATTTAAACTAATTAAATATTATTTTACAGAATAATAGAATTAAAATTTCTTTGATTAAAACCCTTTCTAACATGAAAGTATCCAAAGGGCATTTGAGGTACATAATGCTTTATGTGTGAAAAAAAGGAAACTCTGCAGCCGAAGCGTCTCGAAACATACACTCAATTTATGGGAAAGAATGCTTGAATGAAAGAACTTGCAGAAGATGGTTTGTAAAATTCAGAAGTGGAGATTTCAGCCTTGAAGATGAAGACCGAACAGGACGTCCAGTTGAGTTTCATGATAAGCTCCTTGAGGCATTACTTGAAGAAAATCCTGCATTATCAGTTGAAGAATTGGCAATAACTCTTAGTTCAAACCATACAACTGTTCATCATTATCTTCAACAACTTGGAAAGGTTCCTAAACTTGGAAAATGTGTGCCTCTTGAATTGTCCGAAAGCAACTACAAATCCCGAGTTGACATCTGCTCTTCTCTCCATTCTCGCGAACTCATTTCACCCTTTTTGAATAGACTTGTGACTGGTGACGAAAAATGGATCTTCTATCGAAATGTTAAAGGTCGTAAACAGTGGCTTGGTAAAAGGGAAAAAGCTCCACCACAACCGAGAAGGGAACTTCATGGGAAAAAGGTTCTTCTCTCTATCTGGCAGGATTGCAAAGGAGTAATTCACTTTGAATTGTTACCACCTAATGCAACAATAAATGCTCAAGTCTACTGTCAGCAATGGTGAAACCGTATGGCATATACCAGTCAATGTACGCCACTAGCCCAGAAAGAATATAAGAGACGATATATATATATATATATATATATATATATATATATATATTTATATATACACATATACACATACATATATATATATATATATATATATATATATATATATATATATATATATATATATATATATATATATATATATATATACATACACATACATATATATATATATATATATATATATATATATATATATATATATATATATATATATATATATATATATATATAGAGAGAGAGAGAGAGAGAGAGAGAGAGAGAGAGAGAAAGGGAGAGAGAGAATAGGAAGGTTTTAGGTCACTGATGATCTAAACAAATAGGTACGTTGCGTAAGTGCTGTAGCTGGTAATCCGTTAGGATCCAAGTTCACTTCGGAGGCTGGAGCCAGAGATCCGTAGCAAGCTTCTGAGTCAGCGGTTATAAATTAAAGGAAAAGGAAAACAAAACTAAAGCAGGACAAGCTTATCAGATCATTTAAAATATTTTAACTAATGTAAAGGTAAATCTAAATAAGGGAAAGTAAAAGTAAATAATGTCCTACAGCTGTTTCTGGAATATCCCAGGTAATGGATAAACGTGTAGATCAACATGTCCATACATTGGGTATTCCATCATCAGAGACAAGATGTATGTGCAGGAAAGTTCTAGACAGAAAATTTAAAGTAGATAGATGTATAAGGTTCATAGTTCATCTTGTTCCGGAGGGTATGGAGGTTTATACGTATTTCCGTGAAGTTACACATTGATTCATTACCTGAGATATCCCTGAAACAGTTGTAAGACATTATTTACTTTTAGTTTTCCTTCTTTAGATTTACCTTTACATTAATCAAAATATTTTTAAATGATCTGATAAGCTTGTCATGCCTTAGTTTTGTTTTCCACTTCCTTTAATATATATATATATATATATATATATATATATATATATATATATATATATATATATATATATATATATATATATATATACATATATATATATATATGCGAATATATTTTATTATTTCAATTCATTTTCTTTTCTCTCAAAGTATAAAGCACATCATATCTGCCAAACATATTAAAAGAAGGAAAATAAGCAATGCTTTCTAACTTCACTTGGTTTATATTTGAAAGTAGTTTTAATTAAATGGCTGAATTTCAAAAGAATTTTTTGAAATTCCTTGCTTATGTGTACTATAATAACAATGTTTCCAAATATACTGACTTACACTATGGAGTTTCCACAAGTTCTGCTTGTTATTATTATTCTATTCAATTATTTTCAGGAAAATGTTAATATCATCAACTAAAAATATAAAATGTTCTGTACCCTGTTTATTTGGAACGTTAATAGCTGCAACCATAATCATTGTTTTCGCCTGTAAGTATTTCTATCTATTTCTTATCTTCAAACACCAACTCTTCCTTTTTTTGAAATTTTCAAGATTCTCCATTTAATGTTAACTCAGTTTACCCATCATTAACGTTGAAGTTTTTGCTTCAGAAGCATTTTGACATATTTTTTAATATGATTGTTTTAAATTCATAAAATAAGTTATTTCCTTAACCCTTTCAACCCGGAATTTTTCTCCAGAATTTTTTCTCAAGTCAGTAATGACGTGGGGTTTGTACACATGCGAGCCTTTTGGGCTGTCATTATAGTGTCATACACACCGATCTGCCGCTATATGCTTACCAGAAAAATCGGAGCGGTACTATACTGCATCACACAGGTTGTAAAATTTTTGACTGGTACAAATATGTACCAGCCGGGCCGAAAGGGTTAAAACAGTGGAGGGAAGTCGAATTGAAATTATTTATAGAAGCGAAAACTGAAGCTCCATCTCAATTAAAATTCACTAACTTTTTAATCATGAATTTAATCAGATTTGAGCATTAAGAAATATTCTAACATTGAAATAGTAATAAAAGCCAACTAATCAATTAGTTTGAACAAATTCAGTAAGACACAGCCAATGTCTAAAGCACTTCTTAATCAATAGAAATAT
This sequence comes from Octopus bimaculoides, assembly GCF_046866305.1. Lineage (NCBI taxonomy): Eukaryota > Metazoa > Mollusca > Cephalopoda > Octopoda > Octopodidae > Octopus > Octopus bimaculoides. The sequence goes on from NC_142930.1 coordinate 133,734,189, forward strand.
TTTCTTTTAAGAATAATGTTGTAAAAAAAAACAAAAACACACATTCACCGATGGTTACTGCAATAAAAAAAAATCCAACCGTCGGTGGTATATCCGGACATTACAAGCTTCATTTTTCAATGAATGAACATTGATCCGGAGTAAAAAATTTCATGCTGAAAATGCCATTTTAAATTCATGATGTGGGGTCTGATCTAAACTCATTTTCAAAGGGTAAAATACATACGATTTAAACCACTATACTATAAAGAAAGAAAATAAAAACATTAGGATGTTGAAATGAAAACTTATCTTACTTTAAGTAATGAAAAGATACATACGTACGTACATACATACATACACACACACACACACACATATATATACATACATACATATACATACACACACACACACACACACACACACACACATATATATATATATATATATATACACACATAATAATAATTATATACATAATTGTAACAAGGGATTGGCAAAAACGCCTCTCCACGCGCTGAAAATAGACGCCAAATGGCGCTAAAAGCCACCTTAAAAACTCTAAAAATACTGACGTTTTTGTGGTTGAAGAGAAAGATGTAAATTCTACTTTTACTGTATATTTTTCAAGTATGTATACATATTGCTGTGCGACGGCTCTGCTAGTATAGGTATGTGTAGGAACTTGTACATTTATATAACGGAATATCGACACTGATGATATTCCTGGTCCAGGAATCGAAACCACAATCTTACGATCATGATGCTGACACCCTAACCACTAAGCCACGCGCCTCCACGTTTTAATGTTTACAAGTGAAAACGTAAATGTTGTTGGTATTTATCTTTAGGGGGTCATTGTTCTTGAAATTATTTGACTGTTATCGAGAAATTTTAATCTTTGTGTTTTGAGAGGTGAAGTATGTAGGCTAAAAAAAAAACGTAAATATCTCTTCTATTCGGTTTCAAGTGTGGTTGTTTTATAATATATTATTTGGATTTATTAAAATATGCAAAAAGTGGACATTATAAAAATAGGCAAGAAATTCTAAACCAGGTTAGTCCTCTACCCTCCTTGCATATATCTGTGTATTTCTTGGCGTGTGGACTTAATCTTTTGGGAAATTTTGTTGAAAATTTAGTAACTTTTAGATAATTTCTGCATCACTTGGCTAATATGGTGCTGTAATATCTATTTTAATGTGTATTATGGGAGTAGTTTATGGTGAAGGTGAAGATGGGAGAAATAAGGTGGTGAGGTATTTTTTCTGTTTAGCTGTTAGGGAAACTATTGGTTTGAAATGATTTAGTGTTTTGAAGATTTTGTGTGTGCATAAAGATAATAATTCGGAGTTTCGATTCAGAATTTGGTTGTTGGCTGTAAGTATGTGGTAGGGCTCATTGGTGTAAAATTAGCGGGATTTATTGCTACCATTCCTGATATATTCACTAAAAGTTCATTGTCCCATATTTACCATCTTCCTTCTCTCCTCCTCCTCCTCCTGATTCTCTCCTCAGGTTGTTCTGCCTCCTTCCTTCTCTGTTTCAACTTATTCCTGCTTCCTTCTTTGTTTCAATTTACTGTCTCCTCTCCTTCCTTTAACATCTCCATCGTTTCTTCGCCCTTTGTGTATTCACGAACTCTTTCCTCTATCTCTTCCGCTTGTTCTTCTCTCTTCCGCTTGCTCTTCTCTCTTCCCCTCTTCTTGCTCCACTCCCTGTCTCAATTTACTTTTCTCTCTTTCCTGTTATGTCCCATCATTTCTTCGTTCTTTCTTCTTCTCTCTCTCTTTCTTTCTCTCACCATCTCTCTCTGTACTCACAAACAAATCACACATGCATCCACAACAATAAAATAGAGGTAAACAGCGCGGCGAAGATGTCGAGAAACTGGAAGACTATCGCGATAGAATTGTTCCTAAGAGTTTGGAACATAGCCGAAATGATTCACCCAACAACCTTATTGAGGCAGCCCTGAGAAGCAACGGATTTACCAGGTCTGTGGCGCAAATAAAGCAGAAAAAGAGTGAATTTATCCATTCCTATTGTAAGAACGACCGTGCGAACTCATAAAAGGAGAAATGGTGACGAATGGAAAAACAGGAGAACTCCTTTTATTTTAAACGCGTCACACGGTCGAACACAAAATTATATATCAATGATGATATACAAAATATGTTATACTACGATAACATATGTGAATTCGTAAATACCAGTAATGAAGAAACGATAGAAGGCAACCGTATGAAATGAATAACAGAGATATTTATTGTGACGTTAAAGATGTATGTCTGTGTGTGAGTGTGAATGCGACATATAAAAACATAATAAAAGACAGGCCGTCGTACAAAGAAAAGAGTGTGTGTGAGTGATACATGTATGTGTATGTGAGATATTACAGCAGATAGAAAGAGTCAGTAACACGTGAGCATTTATACCAGTTCTTGAGTACACAATAGGATGAGTCTGTATATGAAAGAAGTTGAGGCGTATGTGTGGCAGAGCGATCACTAGTTGTGATGTTGGCTTCCATGCCGGGCCGGGCTCTTGAGGACAGACGTTTATCGCAGGCTGAATTCTCTTGGCTGTTATTTCGTGGTAAAGCTGAAACACCAAACAAAATCGAAGAGAGAGAGAGAGAGAGAGAGAGAGAGAGAGAGAGAGAGAGAGAGAGAGAGAGAGAGAGAGAGAGAGATGTGCCGCGGTGGTTTGGATTGGTGTACATAGAAAGTCGTGTTGACTATGGTTGGAGATGCTGGTGGCGAGGACGATGCTTGGTAGTAGTCGTAGACTCGTGTTGCTGTTGGCGATGTCGTTGGTGGTCATCGTTGGACGAAGCTGTTGATGTTGTCGCTGGAACTGCTGCTGCCTCTGCTGTGTGGTACACGGAACAGTCTCTACAGAGAAACTGAACCGAGACGAACTTTGCCGCTGAATTGAAGCATTTTATAGTTAATGGTAGGCTCACCAGACATCAGAAAAATACTCTATCACGTGACCTTATTAGGGGCCGTGATTGGTCAGTTTGCGTTCTGGCGGGAACGGTTCGAAGAAGTTGCCGCTTCGAATAATAATCAGTCACGTGATGACAAGGAATGGTTTTCCGCTACGCCCGCGCTTGTTTATATTTAAATGAGAAGATTGTATGTAATGGCGATAGTAGTTTTGTATCTAATGGCGATAGGTAGTTTCACTACACTATGTACGCATTAGGACACACTTGGACAAACTGGATACCATTTTTAAAAATAGTGATTCTCCAAGAGAAACACCTGTCACAGAGAATAGTACCTATGTTGAAACTCTATGTAGACAGCTCAATGAGGAAGCCAACAATAAGGTAACCATCAACAGGAATATTCATGTTAATGGAGATGGAAAAATGAAAGAGAGAAGAAAATGAAATTCCTTAAAAAAGCGGCACCAATACCACATGTAAAAGCAGCAGAAAAAGTAATCAACCAAAAGACTGATGAAACAATTCAATGATAGAAAGAAAACCACAGAAAGACAGTAAAAGAAACAAAATGGTACGTGAAGTATATACTATCTGTAAATTTTATGTAAAAGGTGTCTACTAGCATAAAGAGATGGAGACGAACTGCCGTTTTGCGCATCCAAAGCTGAGGCAGGAAGGAAACCATAACAAAAACTACTCTCCACTTAGCCTACAAGATGGAATAAAACCTTGCCCAGAGCGACTCGGATCTCAATGGAGACTGCAATAAAGAAGTCCACTAAAAACCTGTATGCAGGTGCAGTGCGAACTACAACAATAGAACAGCAAATTTTTTTAGTGTGGCACAAAAGATATGGCAGCGTCTGACATGGTTGCAAACAAAACTAAGCCGTGCACACCCACACATAAGACCACCACAAATAATAGACCCATGATGGCCCCCATTGCTGCCAAGCCGACCATTACATCCATTCTTCTGATAAATATCACAGACACCCTACAAAATAACAGCAAGCGTCAGATGGAGCTAATTCGTACAGCCTTCACAGTTTATCGACCAGATTTTTAACAACATTCAGCCAACGAAGGAGGAAACCTACAAGCTGTCTGCTAGCAGTAAATAACGCCTTTAATATATTTTGCGACAAGACTGTAATTTTGTAAGCTCCTATGGAAATAAAATCGCTAATTTTATTGATTTGCTTTTTTAATAAGATATTTTTCTCCATGTTTAGATAAGATAATTAATAAGACAGAAAGCTACAATTAAGTTTATCGCATCTTATTTTCACTTTTCACTGTCTAATTTTATATTACTGAAATGTAGATTGTCATATTTTTCTTTGATATTGCTATAGTTAAATATGCTCGGTACATTTAAAACAAGTTACAATCAATATTTTCAAGACATTAGCTACAATTGTGTACTTTCTGATTATTGAAACTAATATAAATTAGCAGCTTTAAAAACTGCATTCATGAATCCATATAAAAGCTTTATAAAAGTTTTGTAACAAAATGTTGATATAACACAAATTTCTGTAAATTTTGTTCATGAATAGCGTCTTTCAAAAGCTCTATGTTTAACGCATATGACTCTTAGATTAATCAAGTTTGGCCACTCTGAATATATATATATGTATGTATGTATGTATGTATGTATGTATGTATGTATGTATGTATGTATGTATGTGTGTAAGCACGTGTGAATGAGTATGTCTACCGTAAACGAGATATTTGAAATGCGGATCCAGATACACACAATCTGAACGACTGAAAGTCAGAAAGTTTTGCTGGTGTAATGGTATCAATCCTACTAGGGTTACAGTAAACCCTGAGGGTTTTCTGTTTTTACTCGTCGAAAGGGATTTTAATTCTATGTATTGTGAAATATTATACAGGGTGTAACAGAAAAACCTTCCTCTCTTGTTATTTCGGTACGTATTAGCTAATGAAGTTAGGTGGATAGGAAGGTGGCGAGCTGGCAGAAACGTTAGCATAACGGGCGAAATGCTTAGCGGTATTTCGTCTGCCGTTACGTTCTGAGTTCAAATTCCGCCTAGGTCGACTTTGCCTTTCATCCTTTTGAAGTCGATAAATTAAGTACCAGTTACGCACTGGAGTCGATCTAATCGACTTAACCTCTGTGTTTGTCCCCTCTATGTTTAGCCCTTTGTGGGCAATAAAGAAATTGAAGTTAGGCAGGTAGTAACGGTGTCTTTATGTAGCTAAGGGCTACCGTAGTGTTTCTTTTTCCAGTTACTATCACAGTTTGGACCGGTGCACACCGTTTGCTTGCTTCTGAAACATTTGAAACTAAAGTGTGGGAAGATCTGTTCCTGAACCATGCATATAGCTGGATTCGCATTCGATATACAATATTTAGAGAAGGCTTGTTTACATAATTGTCGATGCTTCTGTAGTTATGTTTTAAATGTAAACACACAATTACGCATATACAGTAATCCCTCGCCATATTGCGGTTCACCTATCGTGGTTTATTATTTAAGCTTACATTGATTCCTCTGTGGTGTTGTTTTGCATTTATAATAAAATAAATATATACAAATTATAGAAATAAAAACAAAATATATCATGTTCAGTACTGTTTCTCCTTCGCAGATTTTCGCCTATCGCGCGGGCTTTTAGAACGTAACACCCGCGATTGTCGAGGGATAATTGTATATGTAAAATAAGAATTAGATGCAGTGAGCAAGAGAAAGGCAACGTTTGTACGGATATGGAGAAGGGCAAATGCGCAAAATTGTCGCGAACTCAAAGTGAGAAAAACTTGAGGAAGAACAAGACAGGATTTCTGGAAAAGTGGTGAAAATTGAACCGAATTCGTAGTGTCTCACAAAAGGGATGAGAAATGTCATCGTTGATAAGCAACACGTAATTACTGCTCACGTATGATTTTAGAGCTAATCGTCTGAGAAGTAAAATAATAATAATAATCGTTTCTACTAGAAGCACAAGGCCTGAAATTTTTGGGGAGGGGTGAAGTAGATTACATTGATCCCAGTACTGTGCTGGTACTTAATTTATCGATCGCGAAAGGATGAAAGACAAAGTCTCCCTCGGCAGAATTTGAACCCAAACCGTAAGGGCGGAAGAAATGTCGCTACGCATTTTCCCCGGCGTGCTAACGATTCTGCTAGCTCGCCGCCTTAATAATAATAATAATAATAATAATAATAATAATAATAAAAATAATAATAATAATAATAATAATAATAATAGTAATAATAATAATAATAGTAATAATAATAATAATAATAATAATAATAATAGTAATAATAATAATAATAATAATAGTAATAATAATAATAATAATAGTAATAATAATAATAATAATAATAAAAATAATAATAATAATAATAATAATAATAATAATAATAATAACCCCAAAAATTTCTACAGGAAGATAGGGAAAACACCAGTAACAATAAAGTCTGTCCCATCAAAAGAAGAAGTGCAAGAATTTTGGAATAAAATCTGGGCAGAAGATAAAACACACAATGAAAAGGCCCCTTGGATTGATAGAATATCTACAGACCTAGACTCCTTAGAGGAGCAAAAGTGGGAGGGGGTCAAGGTAGAAGATATAAGATCTGCTCTCAGGAGGTCAAGCAAATGGAAGTCTCCAGGAAAGGATAAAATTCCTAACTTCTGGTTGAATGCCTTCCCAGAAAGCCATGAACTACTAACAAAACTTTACAACGATGTTTTGCAAAATCCTAGTTTGGTGCCCTCTTGGCTAGTTAATGGTTTAACATTCCTGCTTCCAAAAAATGAGGAAACAAACGAACCAAAAAATTATCGCCCCATAACCTGCTTAACAACAATGTATAAGACACTAACATCTGTCCTAACCGAGTACACCTATAGTTTTTTAATAGAAAGTAGCATATTCCCTAATGAGCAAAAGGGATGTAAACGTGGATCTTATGGTTGTAAAGATCAGCTACTCATCAATAAGATGATCTTAGAAGATTGTCACAAGCGACACAAAAACTTGTCAATAGCCTGGATAGACTATAAAAAGGCCTTTGATAGCCTACCACATAGCTGGATTAGGAAATGTCTGGAAATGTATAAAATAGCTCCTACTCTGCGAAACTTTTTATTTGTAAGTATGAGATCATGGAGAACCACACTGATGTTGAACAATGACAATGAATCTCTAAATGCTGGAGATGTAAGAATTTCATGTGGCATTTTCCAGGGTGACTCACTATCACCACTCCTCTTCTGTCTAGCCCTAATACCGCTCTCAAAATTGCTCAATGATGCACAGTATGGTTATAAAATATTTGATAAAAATATAAATCATCTCATTTACATGGATGATTTAAAGATCTTTGCAAAAAATGACCAACAACTCAAAGGCCTACTAGCGATTGTTAAACAATTCAGTGATGACATCAGGATGCAATTTGGCCTTGATAAATGTGCAAAAGCTACCTTTATCAAAGGAAAAATGACAAATACATCTAATGTGAACCTTGACCAGCAAAATGTCATAAAAGAGTTAGAACCAGCGGAGAGCTACAAATACCTAGGGGTAATTGAAGGGGACAATATCAAGCACTCAGTGATGAGGGAAAGGATCAGAAGAGAATGTTATCGCAGGGTGAGAGCAATACTGAAGACAGAGCTGAACGCGAGAAACAGGATCGAAGCGATCAATGCTCTAGCCATACCAGTCGTGACTTACAGTTTCAACATCGTTAACTGGTCAATTACTGAAATATGTAATGTTGACAGAAAAATACGAAAACTGTTGACAATGCATAGAATGCACCACCCTAAGGCAGATATAGAACGTCTTTATCTGCCAAGAAAAGAAGGAGGCCGAGGACTTTTACAGCTGGCATTATCAATGAAGGTAGCCACAATTGGCCTAGACACCTATCTGAAAAACTCTGAGGACTGGATGCTAAAACTTGTCTTAAAATATGAAAGCAAGAAAGCATCTTACACAGTAACAAAACAGGCAAAGGAATATCTAAGTGAATTCCAATTGCAACAAATTCAAGAATTAGACGAACTAGAAACACCTGCAGAAAAAGCTAAGCGCTTGAAAACCCGTGCTAAAATTGCTGCCTTAGCTATTATGACTGAAAAATGGCATGGAAAACCTCTCAATGGCAAATACCCAAAGAGAGCGAATAATGCAGATATTGACAAAGCCCTTACCCACCAATGGTTAATGGCCTCTGGCTTGAAATCAGAAACAGAGGGGTTTATCATAGCAGCCCAAGATCAATGCCTACCTACAAAGAACTACCAGGCCAACATATTAAAGAACGGCAGCTCCCCATTATGTCGTATATGCCAACAACAAAATGAGACCATCGATCATGTTGTCTCCATGTGCAGTCTGCTTGCGCCTACAGAGTATCTCAACAGGCATGATAGAGCTGCACAATATATTCACTGGGTAATATGCAAAAACCTGGACTTGCCCCATGATAAAAACTGGTGGGAACACAAACCACCCCCAGTACTTGAAAATGATCACATTGCACTCCTCTGGAACTTCACCATTCAAACTGACAGAAAGATAGACACAAATAGGCCAGACATCATACTGAAAGACTTCAGACAAAAATCATGCCTCCTCATTGATATGACTGTCCCAATCGATATAAACGTATCTGTCAAGACCTACCAAAAACTGAGCAAATATAAAGATCTTGAAATAGAAATTAGCAAAATGTGGAATCTGAAGACGAAAACACACCCAAGAATAACAACCGAGAAGTACGTACTGTAAGCTTGTTAAGAAAAAAGTACGAAGATATGAACGTGCAAAACAATCTGACAACAGAAATAAACGAACCGGTACCCTACGAAAACGACGACCGTCAAAATAAAGGGCCGGACGTTGTTCCTCATGTCCCGCAAACAAAACCAAAACGGCATAAATGGACACGTGAGGAACACATTTCGATCCTACACGCCTATTTCACAGCAGTACTCTACCCAAAAAACGAAAACGCAACAACACATACATATAAAACATGGAAGAAAAATAATGTAAATATAGACCTCGATAAAACAATGAACCCTAACAAACTAGCTAACATAAGAAGATATATTCTAAAAGCAAAAAAAATATCAGAAATAGAAATAGAACAATTGAAAGAAAAAATACATCAGGAAAATCTAGATAGTAGTCACACAGCAATGCCAAATAATAATATAAACACTGAGATAGCAAAACACGAGGACAAACGTAACATTCCCGGCAAAAACGAAGTAAACAAAAAACAACAAACCCAGACCGTAGAGATGTATAATAGTGTACAAAAAGCACCAATCCAGAACACCACAGACAAACATATGAATGAAAAGGAAGGCAAAACAAATATAAAGCCTGGAAATAACGAAGGGAAACCTGATAATTACGATACTATGAAAATGAAAATAACCGAAGAACTGAAAACCACAGATCTTAGAATGGACCACAGATTATATCTCCCAAAAATCAAAATAGACAATAAAACAACATCAATAATAAATAGCATAAACCTGGCCGTCACGGAACTAACAACCACAGAAACAACAGGCAACATCACTGAGCTAAATGACTTAATATATGCGGCAGCCACTGCAGCCACAAAAGAAGCAGGATACTCACTCAAACCCATCCGAACAGGAGTTCTACCACCCAAACAGACCTTGTGGATAAATAACATCCAGAACAAAATTTAAAAAAAGAGAAAAGATTTATCGATTCTCACCGAAATTAGTAAACAATCAACACTACTAAGTAACAAGAAGAAAACAAAAATACTGTACAAATACAGCATTACAGAAAAAGACTTACCTGAGGCAAAAGAAAAACTAAAGCAAGACATCCTTGCCAAAGCACAGAGGATCCGCCGGTATGAGAAACGCCAACGTTTCTTTGAACAAAACAAACAGTTCAAATCCAACCCCAAAAAACTCTACCAAGAACTGGGTAAAAATAAAATAGACATTACTTCAGCACCAACAGCAGAAGAACTAGAGAAATTCTGGAAACAAATATGGTCGGTGAAGCAACAACCCCAAAAAAGGACCATTAAAACAACGAACTTAGCACCTGAGCAACTCTGGGCCCCTATAACAACTGAAGAGGTCACCCAGACACTGCAAAGACTAAGCAACTGGAAGGCACCTGGACACGACAAGATCCCCAATTTCTGGTTAAAACACCTGCCAGCAATGCATAAAAAGCTGGCAGAAAACTTTAACAACATAATAGCAGATCCAGAGACAATGCCTGAATGGCTCACAAAAGGGAAAACCATCTTAATCCCCAAATCCACGGAAACGGAGAAACCACAAAACTATAGACCGATAACCTGTCTCCCTACGATCTACAAAGCCTTTACTGCAATAATATCGCAGAGATTGAGTAAACACCTGGAAAATAACAACCTGTTTCCAGAAGAGCAGAAGGGATGCTGCAAGGGCTCATACGGCTGTAAAGATCAATTATTGATCAATAAAGCCATAACTGAAGATAGCCGCAGAAAGAAGAAAGGCCTCAGTATGGCCTGGGTGGACTACCAAAAGGCTTTCGACAGTGTTCCCCACACGTGGATTCTGGAAACACTAGCCATAAACAAGGTGGCACCAATTATCATAAAATACATAGAGCACTCAATGAACAAATGGCAGACAGTGCTACAGCTCCAAACAAAAGAGGGACTTGTGAAAACGAAAGCCATCCCCATTAGAAGAGGAATATTCCAGGGAGACACGCTCTCTCCACTCCTGTTCTGCCTGGCACTCACACCTTTAACAGAATTGCTAAATAGAACTGGATGCGGTTACAAATGCTATGGAAAAACAGTCAGCCACCTTCTATATATGGATGACCTAAAATTATATGCAAAAAACGACAAAGAGCTAGAAACACTACTACAGACAGTACACGGCTTTACCAAGGAAATAGAAATGAAATTCGGATTAGAAAAATGTGCCAAAGCAACCCTGAAAAGAGGAAAATTAGTTAAAAGTAGCAATATAACACTAGATAAAGCCAATGAAATAAGAGAACTAGACGAAAGCCAACCATATAAGTATTTAGGAGTCAATGAACTAGATAGGATACAACATACACAAATGAAAGAAAAAATAAAGAAAGAGTACTATAGACGAGTTAGATCAATACTAAAAACAGAGCTCAATGCTAAAAACAAGATAATGGGTATCAACACTTTAGCTGTCCCAATTATAAGCTACAGCTACAACATCCTTAACTGGACACTAAACGAACTATGTAAAATAGACAGGAAAACAAGAAAAATAATGACAGGATATAGGATGCACCACCCAAAATCTGACATAGAAAGGCTATATATACAACGCACAGAAGGTGGCAGGGGTCTTATACAGCTAGAAAACTATTATAAAATAACCACCATAGGACTGCAAAAATACCTACTCCAGAAGCAAGGGAAACTAATACAAATAGCCACAAAACACGAGCAAAACAAAAAACTGTTTTCAGTATTTAAGGAAGCTGACAAATACAAACAAGAAATCAATCTACCTAACAAATACGAAGAAGAAGAAGAAGAAACAACAAAAGCTATAAAACAAATGAAATCCAAACTAAAACTAGAACAGCAACGGACCATGATAAAACGATGGCAAGAAAAGCCCCTACATGGTAAATACTGGGCTAAACTAAATGCGAAAGAAATAGACAGAGAAAAATCCCAGCAATGGCTGAGAAGCTCAGGACTCAAAGCAGAGACTGAAGGATTTTTAATTGCTGCACAAGACCAAAGCCTCCCCACCAGAAATTACCAAAAACACATAATGAAAAGAAATATAACAAGTAACTGTAGAATATGTGGAGATCGACAAGAAACAATAAATCATATTATCTCTGGCTGCCCAGTCCTGGTTAAGAAGGAATATATTCACAGACACGACAGAGCTGGGACCTATATACACTGGAAGCTATGCCAACATTATGGAATAACAACAGAAAAAAGATGGTATAAACACACGCCAGAAAAGGTCACAGAAAACGAGAAAGCAACCATACTCTGGGATATGCCAATACACACAGATAGAGAAATTAAGGCAAATAGACCAGATATAGTTGTCAAAGATCATGAAGAAAAAAAATGCTTTCTAATTGATGTATCAATACCAGCAGATGACAACGTTTCTCTAAAAGAAATGGAAAAACTTTCAAAATACAAAGACCTGGAAATAGAGATAACTCGAATGTGGAATCTAAAAACAGAAACAATTCCTATCATAGTAGGTATAATAAAAAAATATTCAGACAAATACATAACAAAAATACCAGGACTTACAAATATATATAACATACAGAAAATTGCACTACTGGGTACTGCACACATTCTACGCAAAACACTTTCAATACAGTAAACATAAGAGCACCACAGCAAACCACAGCACATACCCAAGGCGCACAGAGCTGCGCTCGGTAGTGAAGTGAAAGCACGTTATAAAAATAAAACTACTGAATAATAATAATAATAATAATAATAATAATAATAATAATAATAATGATAATAATAATAATAATAATAATAATAATAATAATAATAATAATAATAATAATAATAATAATAATTAATTATGATGATGATGATGATGATGATGATGTTGATGATGATGACGATGACGATGACGATGACGATGACGATGACGATAACAAGAACAAGAACAAGAACAAGAACAACAACAACAACAACAACAACAACAACAACAACAGCAACAACAACAACGACAACAACAACAATAACAATAACAACAATAATAATAATAATAATAATAATAATAATAATAATGATGATAATGATGATGATAATAATAATACTATTGACTGGAATACTCGCAGACTCAATGTACGAACATCTGAAAAAAAAAAAATGGAGTCCTGCCACATGTGCAGAAAAATTGCAAGCGTAAGTGCAGAGGTAACAAGGATCAACTCCTTATAGACAAAACTGTACTTAGAGACTGCAAGAGGAGAAAAACTAACTTAGCCATGTTGTGGATCGACTATCGTAAGGCGTACGATATGATCCCACACTCTTGGATAATGTAATGTATGAAACTATATGGTATTGCATCGAATGTTGAGCGATTGCTTGGAAAAAGTATGGCGAATTGGAGGACGGACCTGACAGCATACAGAGGAAGTTTAGGGACAGGAGGGGCATCTTTCAAGAGGACTGCCTGTTCCCACTGATCTTTGTACTGTGCTTGATACCCCTAACACTGATTCTGAGGAAAGCAAAAACTGGGTATGTATTCAAAAGCCGCCAAGAAAAAGTCGACCATTTGTTATTCATGGATGACTTCAAACTTTATGGTAAAAATGAATCCCAAGTCAGTTCCCTCGTTGATACGGTGTATACTTTCAGTGCTGATATCAGAATGGAGTTCGGACTGAGGAAGTGTGGTGTGTTAGTCTTGAAGAGAGGCAAAATCAAATGTATGGACGGGCTATCGATACCGTCGGGGGAGGTTATGAAGCAGATAGAAGAAACCGGGTTATATGTACTTGGGGATTTTGGAAAATGGACAAATTGATGGAAAAAGAAATGACAGAAAAATTCAAGGTGGAGTACTTACGCAGAAACAAGACGAAACAAGATTGAAGTTATCAACACTTGGGTTATTTCACTCCTTAGATATGGAGCAGGAGTAATCGCATGTACAGTAAACGAACTAAACAGCAAGGTTGAAAGGGATGTTTGTTTTGGTGTCTTGGGTGGCATGAATCAAATAGTAGATATTGATTGGCGTCTGTGGTTTTGTAAAATATGTCCGTTTCTATTTTTAGGTTTACTTTTTTAATTAGTATATCCAAGAATGGGAGCTCCTTTTAGTAGTATTCCATTGTGAACTGTATGTTTGGGTTGACATTGTTCAATTGACTTTTGAATTTCAGGAGTTCATCTGTGTTTTCATTCCAGAGTATGAAACAGTCGTCCAGGAATCTTTTCCAATTTTCTTTTATGTATTGGGAAAAGGGTGTTTCCAAAGGTAGATAAAGATTCCTGGTATATTATTACTTCCAAGTAACCCATTGTTAGGTTCGCAATGACTGGAGCTGCCCTAGTGCCCATAGCAATTCCGGATTTTTGTCGGTAGAAAGTATTGTCAAACATGAAGTGGTTGTTTCGTAAGATGAATTCAACCGATTTAGTAATGAATTCTTTACTGATCCTGTTTGGGATATGTTCCGGGAATTGGTCCAGCCAGAACTGAATTTCTTCTAGTCCATAATTATGAGGTATACTGGTGTATAAATTAATCACATCAAATGATATCATGATTGTTTCTTCCTTGACTTTCTTTGGGAGGTGATTTAACATATCCAAGTCATCTCTGATATAACTATTGATGTGTTTAAAGAAGGGTTTTAGGAGGATGTCCATAAATAGACTTAGTCTGTGTGTTTCACAGGCTGAGCACTCCATAGACACGTGTACCCTTAACGTAGTTCTCGGGGATATTCAGCGTGACACAGTGTGACAAGGCTGACCCTTTGAATTACAGGCACAGCAGAAACAGGAAGTAAGAGTGAGAGAAAGTTTGTAACCTTTATTTGAACTTTATCTATCTATCTATCTATCTATCTATCTATCTATCTATCTATCTATCTATCTATCTATCTATCTATCTATCTATATATATATAACCATATAGATTCAAAATAGCAAAGAACATTCACTTCAATTCAACTCCAGATTTTTACAACTAAGTCACATACATACATACATACATATATATATATATATATATATATATATATATATATATATATATATATATATATATATATATATATATATATATATATATATATATATATATATATATATATATATATATATATATATATATATATTATATATATATATATGTGTGTGTGTATGAATTTTCTGTAAATAAATCATTGTTGTTACTGCACTATGTAATAATTTCAATTCTACCATTCAAAGCGAAGGCATTTATGTAAGCATTTTCAGAAGTACTTTTATAAAATTACTCTTGTAATTGTTCTGTCAATATCATTATTAATTTACGTGACTGCTGTAGAAGAATAAGTAATTAGAATTGAGGAATTCGTTTCTAAATTAGAACTCGAATTTAAATGATTTAATTGCAATGGAATCTAGTTAATAATTACTAAAATACAAATTGTTTGATTTTTCAGGTAACATTCTTGTCCGTTGGGATATGATGATTCTGTCGAATTCAGAGATTTTATTTGGTTCGGAATTTCAACAAAGAAATAAATTATTGGAAGAAACATGCAAGAAATATTATTTCGAGGATGTAAAATATATACGCCCCTTGATTATGTATCACCCATTGAATTTGAGTTATTGCAAAGTTCCTAAAGTAGCTTCCTCATATTGGATGCGATTTTTCAGTGCTCTGGGAGACACAACAAGCAGAATAAATGCTTTTGATCGAATTCGTTTTAAAGTACATCGCATGCACCTGGCGAATGTTTCACAGACTTCGGGATTTAATAACATAAAAAATAAACTTATTGTCACACGAAACCCTTTCACTCGCCTCTTTTCTGCATATGTTGATAAAATATTTCTGTCTGAGAACTGGCAAAGATATGGACGACTTATAATAAAAGATTATAGAGACAGAGCGAGCTCATATTCTCTAAAATGTGGTAACGATGTTCAATTCCATGAATTTCTCCAATTTGTAACCGCCAAACGCAATGATAATTCCAACCGACACTGGAATCCGATCACTGTGATATGCAATCCTTGTGGTATAAAGTATAATTTCATTATAAAGCTAGAATCTTTTGCAAAAGATAGAGACAATTTCATTCGACAAATCGGTATAAAAAGAGATAATATTTTAAAATATAATAATCTCTCCCACAAAGACTATACCATTCATGCCATCCGAGATCTAGCTGCGACTTCAATTCTACATTTTAGAAACAAGTCGCCCAAAGTTTGCTACAAGGAGAGAATTTTATTTTCGAAGTTATTTTCGGCTTTCCAAATTCAAGGTTATATTCATAGAGAAGCTGTCTTCAATGTTGAAGATTTTTCAGATGCGAGAATTTCAGATCCTGAATCTATTATATCTGTATATATCAAGATATATAACAATAATCCGTTAACAAGTCGAAAAGAATGGGAAGATCAACGGAAAATGTATTTCGTAAAAGCTTACCAAAACATAACGTTTGAGATTCTCAAAAAAATTAAAAAAATGTACTATTTAGATTTCAGACTTTTTGATTACAATCTAGAACCAGAAAGAATTGATAATCTATAATGAATTTATTTAGTTGAAACAAAAAATATACTTTTTGATTGACAAATGACAATGTTTGTACCTGTTATAGTGCCAAAATAGAAGGGGATGTTTTTGGACTCTAGACAGCAAGTTCTTAATTGACGAGTGGTTTAATAGTTCACTCATTATTGGACTCAAATCCTCCAAAAGATATATCTTGAAGTACAGCTTATCAGCTTGCTTTGAAAGAGGATATACTTTAGATAAGTAATATAATACGGAACCTCGGTAGTTGGAAATGAAATTTGTGAATTCACACACGGGGTATTACATGTATATATATATATATATATATATATATATATATATATATATATATATATATATATATATATATATATATATATATATATATATATATATATATATATATATATATATATATCAATATGCGGCACTTTAACAGAGCGAGACACACAAATATACAAAAACTAAGTGAATAATCGAAATGGTTTAGATTATCATAATAATAATTCATTAAACTAGGTAACTAAGCATAAAAGAAGTCTTCAATGATGTGTCCAACAATCCAATGTGCTATGGTCAATGTGGATCATAATTCAATATATTAATTGTTAAATATGACTGCATGATAGTTATATTTTCCTTATGAGTCTTTGGGTTATACAATTCCTACAAACAAGAATCGAAACAAAAACAAGACACTTCTCTTTCTTTACCAGAGGGAGCATTTTTCACAAATATTTTTGAATTATTTCATATTTAACATACGAACATATCTATTTCGTTAGCTGCAATATCAAGATTCAAGCAATACGACTAAGAATGATAAACAATATGCAGTTCACAAGGAGACTGATTGCTACGAAATAAATAGACACATTTCAATACATGAAATTTCAAAAGCCATTTTATCTTGATACATAATCGTTTCTAATTTAGACAAAGGTCAGCAACTTTCAAAGGAAGAGATAGTCGATACCAACGACTAAAGTAATTTTGACTCTTGCTTTTATCGACTCTGAAAAGGATGAACAGCAAAGTTGATCTCGGTGGCTTTTGAACCCGGAAGAAATAACATATGGCATTTTTATCTGACACGTTAACGATTCTACCAATCCACTAACCATTTTATCTAAAAGCATAATACAATTCAATTATATATTTGACTTCACTCGCCTTGGTATTGTTGTACTTTTCATAATTAGCTAAAGTTGAATTTACAGTTTATCTCCAAATGGATCAGTATGTAGCTTGATATTAAAACGACATAACTATTAGGTCGTCAAGTATGAAATTTGTAGAAAAGAAAAAAAAGTTTGCTAATGTTTTGTAAATACAAAGAGTAGTTTTATTCATCAAAGTATGCACCCATATGGGCAATATCTCTTTTGCCATTTCAGTGGTAGCTTGTCCAGTCCAGAACTGGAAAAGCCTGGCAATCTACAGTCAATAAAACTTTGGAAGGCCTGTTTTACAGCATCGTCGGAATTACATTTTTTCCTATCAAAAAGTTATCCAAATTCGGGAAGAAGTGGTCATCAGTGGGGGCAAGACCAGGTGAGTATACTGGATGATGGAGAATTTCCAACTCCAACTCCTGTAATTTCACCAATGCCATTTTTGTGATGTGTGGGCTGGCGTTGTCTTGTAATAAAATAGGAGTGAACCTATTGACTCATCTAGGCTGTTTTTTGTAAGTTTCTGCATCATTTAGTACAGTTGGCTGCTGTATACTTCGGCTATGATTGATGCGCCAGATTTTATGAAATCATAATGGATCGCACCTGCACCAGACCACCAAACACACACCATCAGCTTCCTTTGAGGAATTTTGCTTTTTAGACTGTTTTGGTGGCTCGTCATTGTCCAACCATTGCGCTGAACATTTACGGTTGTTGTATTGGATCCGTTTCTCATAACATGTTACAATTTGATTCAAAAGTGATTCATTTTTGTGACGAGAACGTAGCATAATGCAGGCTTCCAAACGTTACTGTTTCTGATTTTCATTAAGTTTATGTGGAACCTTCTCATCTAACTTTTTCACTTTACCGATTTGAACTAGGTGAGTCAATATCATTTGCTTACTAACACCAAACAATAGCGATAATTCACGAGCACTTTCACATGGATCTGACTCGACTGGCTTTTAGTTCGTCATTATCCACCATTGTTTCTGGTTGACCGCGTTGCTCATTTGTGAGGTCAAAGTTACCAGAACGAAATTTTGTAAACCAATTTGATACTGTCTGCTGTGTAATAACATTAGAATGAAATACTCCATTAATATTCCGAGCTGTCTGTGATGTTGTATTTCCAAGAAAGAACTCATATTTCAAAACTGTACGAATTTCCGACTTATCCATCTCTAAACAAAAATAGCAAAAAACAATTTATAAATACTTTATAAAGCGTAAAATGAATTAGAATAAAGAAATAGATGTGTCAGCTTTCTAACGAAAAATAAAGAGTGTTAAAATATAACAATGGCGCAAAATGAGCAGCTGTCAAAGCTTACGATATACCTTACTACAAATTTCATACTTGACGACCTAATATTTCTTATCAGAGCAATTTATTTCCTATACAGGAATGTAAGGAAAAGAAACCGCAATTCCTAATGTTTGACAGAGAAATTACAGACTTAAATTAAAGTTGCATACAATGTTTGTGGTGTCTCCTTGTTGATTATTCATTTATCTGAATAAAAACTAACAAACAACTTTCCTCTCTTTATATTGAAAATATATCACGAAAGAATTGTGTTACATCGTTAATTAAACAAATAAACACACACACACATACACACACACACACACACACACACACACACACACACACGCTAAATTTTCAGCTTCAGCCTAGTAGGGTCCTGACGTATTGAAATACTGACTTTCAATAAAAATAAGTATCTGATCCTTAAAATCAAGAGCGTTATTCGCAATGCACTTATTAATTTCATACATACATTTGGGCAGAGAAATGTCATTGCAAGCCGTGTGTATTGTAGTTCGTTCAGAAAATTTTGTCTTTGTATTCATTGGAATTAGGCACGTATTTCACATGAATTTTAGCCACATGTGTGTCACAGGTATTTACCTATATATGTGTGAAATATAGTCTAGTGAAATGTTATGAGCTGAATAAACGGAAGTTGATTAATACGTTCAGTTGCAGTTCCGCTGTCTTTTGTCGTGAAGGAATTTCTAACTTATAAGAGAAATTCAGATTATAAAAAAAACTTTTTGCTGCAGTTTTATATTAATTCACTACGGATATTAATTTTTTTTTTGTAACAACAATGTGCAAAAGAAATTAATTCAACTTGCTATTATTCCAAATCCCACCCATCTATGAGAACATTTGTGCAACTGGTTTTATATTTGTGTCGAGATGTAAAACCCACATTGATGTTAGAACGGCTGAATTAACTTCAATAGTACATAGAATTAGTCATTGGGTTACTATCGACGATTTTGTTTTTATGTAATGTAGTCCGAACAACTCAAAATAACAGGATCCATTCTTCTCTGAACAGTTGATTATGGTCAGAAATCGCAATTTTAAAGAGTGTGGCAAACTTTCCATAACAAAGAGAGGACTATACCGTACTCACGATAAAGAGAAAACTACTTATGCATACCCACGAACTCATTCGAGGGTGTAAATTACATAGAAAGTGCTGCTTTATAGTACTGACGTGCTACTAATATAAACTGGTGCCTACCATATCATCCAATGATATCTGATGAGAAAGGCAGCGGCTCGTGGCAACGGCAGAAATCGCTGCCTAACAATCAACTAGCGTTTAACGCTAAGTTTATATTGACAGGCTTATCAAGTCATTATATTTTATAGTGTAGGAGGGCGGTGACCGGAAGAATGCTCAGCGGTATTTCGTCTGTCTTCATGTTCTGAGTTCAAATTCCGCCGAGGCTGACTTTGCTGTCCATCCTTTCGAAGTCGATAAAATAAGTACCAGTCAAGCACTGGGGTTGATGCAATAGACTTACTGCTTCCATGGAAATTGCTGGCCTTACACCAAAATTTAAAATCAGTGATGGCGGCGGCAGTGGTGGTGATTGTGGCAGTTGTAGTGATACAGACAGTTGACCATAAATACAATGACGGCTGTCTTTTTGCTGCTAGCTAACTAGGACATGTGCTGTAGAAATAATCATCTTTTTTGCAACAGTGACAGAGCCATTCGCACCCAGCACTAGGGCTACAGCAACAGTCTGTCTTTTGGAACCAGCTAAAAATTACGAATGCTACAGATCAGCCTGTCGTAAGGCAGTATTGTTATTTTGCTGGTGGTAGATGGCCTATTACCAGCAGATAATTTGTACCATCGTCACAGCAATGGACAGTATTTTGTAGCCACAATTTTCACACTTAACGTTTCTCAAACGAACTAAATTAAATTGTTTCCCAAGTCAACTTTCTTAAAAACAAGCACATGTGGTAACTCTTCAAGAAAATTTGACAGAACATATGTCATACAAACTGCTTTGCACGGACGCATAATAAACTTGCAGGAAGTTGTGTTCTTGGCTATCTTCGATGTCATTTAACCTTTTTCTGCACATTCTCGAGGTTTCCAGTATAAGCATAATGCGTACTCAGCAATTATCAAGCCTGCCACATGAGACGTTGGTGCTCGTCCCCATCTTGGATGGAAACACACACACACACACGCACACACACACATACACACACACATACACACACACTCACACATCTATATGTACACATCATACAACCATATAAACACACACACATATATGTATACATACATACAAACATATAAACATACATACACACACACACACACACACACACGCACACGTATCTGATACTGTGTTATTGGTCAGTCTTGTCGCAACGATACCAATTGACTGATATGTAGTGCCTATAGTTGTCCAGCCTAGGGTTATATGTATTATTCTCATTTATTCAGCTTAACGTCATTGCGTGAATTTATATCTCGAAATTAAGTAAAGAATTTGACAATGACTTAACCAAGAATCAAATTTGTCAGAATCTTCACAAGGAATATGATGAGCAATTCTTGTAAGAAGTTTGCTTACCAACCACATGGTTCCGGGTTCAATCCCACTGCATGGCTTCTTGGGAAAGTGGCTTCTGCTACAGTCTAGGGCCGTGCATAGCCTTGTGAGTGGATTTAGTAGAGGGAAACTGACTCTCTTATCGAAGACGATGTATGAGGGTTCAGCTTTTGCCGAACGACCTGCACAAATGATTTGTTTATAGCGATCAAATGTATGTGCTGTACATTAGCTGACCCCTTCCATCAAATCGACGTTGCCTGGACAGGTTCACGGTGTACTAAACATCAGCTACATGGAATGAAGTATTTTACTCAAGAATACAACGCACCACAACGCCGGTCTAAGATTTGAAACCACGACCGTGACCTTCTTAACGTTGCCTGGTGCTAAATAACATGAAGGTTCGAAGCCGCTTCTTTCAATCTTTCCTGGTCTCCAACCACCCTCAAATCATCTATCATCTCCTCTGTCTCTCTGTGTCTCTCTCTATCTCTCTCTCTCTATTTCTCTCTCTCTCTCTCTGTTTCTCTCTCTCTCTCTGTTTCTCTCTCTCTCTCTGTTTCTCTCTCTCTCTCTGTTTCTCTCTCTCTCTGTTTCTCTCTCTCTCTGTTTCTCTCTCTCTCTATTTCTCTCTCTTTCTCTGACTATTTACTCATCCACAATAACATGAAGGTTCGAAGCCACTTCTTACAATCTTTTACCGAACAGTGAGCCTATATTTTTTTATGGGTTAGTGCTATGTGTGGACAGAGAAAAAATAAAAAATAAAAAATAAAAAAAAAATAAAAAAAAAAACGAAAAAAAATAAAAACGAGCTTTTCATTATTCTTTCATACCTAGAACAAATAACTTCTTTTGCACTTTTCTATTGAAATAAGCCAATCACAAGGGAGCTAACTCTGATCAACTTGCAAACGTAGATTCTTCCACTATTTTTATGCTTTATTTATTTAGTAAGAAAAAGTAAAGAAAATAGAAGATATCGAGCATGCTTGTGTATAATGTTAATTTCAATTTTAAACGATTCTGAGGTTTTCATTTTCCTGCTTCTATCTCTACACTCCTTTTCTCCACTGTTAAGAGAGTAAAAAAAAAAAAAAAATAAAAAAAAATCTTTTCCAGTTGGCTACCGCACACAGTTTGTGCTGTATAGTATATGTAAGGGAGGTTATCGCTCCCATCTCTAGCCTTACGTGATACTCACAGACCTAGGTTTCTGAATGGTTACCTGTCCTCAGTGTGAGACAGTCACCGGCTAGTGATGAGGGCTCTCTCCACCTTCAAATACTATGTATCGTTTAAGCGACTCACATCGCTGATCTCGTAAAGAGAAAAACAACTTGATTTAAATCTCTGAGCGAGAGATATACAGTAACAGTACTAAATAGTAAAGTCTATTTGCCACCATAACGTAGCTGTCCTACACAAGGACGGTGTTACTGTTTTTTAGCCTCAGAAAAATATCTTTTCCAGTTGGCTACCCGACACACAGTTTGTGCCCGTATAATATACGCATGGGAGGTCATATGTTCACTCACTCTTAAGAAAATGACCGCTCATAATTACAAAAATTTATAAGGAACCTCTCTCTCAGTCTAAAAGGGATTGTAGGTAGCAGCGCCAATAGTCGCCAGTCAAAATTTCCACATTTTATTTATCTATTGTTATTTACTTTTGATTGCTATTAATTTGATATGTCTTTACTTTTCTATGATCTCTCTCCACTCGTTTTATAGAGGATAGATTTATTACCATTTATAAGCATTAACTGGAGAAACAACGTTAAGTCTCACCTTTTCAAGGTACGTGAATTACATTATCAAAATTCTGTTTAGATTGCAAGTTAACTGTATTTAATTTCTTTTCTCTAGACAAGGGGTTAAAATCTATCAACTTGAATTTACAGAGTATTTTAGTTTACAGAGACAATATCTATATATCGCCTGAGGAAACAACTAGATTCCATAATGCAGGAAAAAAGTTACATAACCAAATCCCTGCAAGCCTAGAGAACTACGTTGCGTGGAAACACTTGTAGTGATAACAAATGAATGTCCACTTGTACCCCTTGTTGACATCACTGTATTCAATCTTGTGTGTATCTGTGTGTGAGCGTGCGCGCGTGCGTTTGCGTATGTTCACATATATTCATATATGTCTGTATTTGTGTGTGTATGTGTGTGTGTTTGTCCCGCTACCTCCCATCATCACTTGACAACCGATACTAGTGCGTTTATGTCCTCGTAGCATAACAGTTAGGCAAGAGAAACCGATGGAATAAGTACTAGGCTTACAAAGAATAAGACCTGGGGGCTGATTTACTCGACTAAAACCCTTTAAGGCGGCACCCCAGCATGGCCGCAGTCAAATGACTGGAACAAGTAAAAGAGTAAATGAACACACACACA
>NC_142930.1:133760417-133787917 GCF_046866305.1 Octopus bimaculoides
AGAACCAAAGTTCATGAACTCATCCATGAAAATCCACAGTCACGTATAGAAAAATTTAATAAGTAAATACACTAAAAAGAACTATAATAAAATACAAAGTAATAATCATAAAATAATAAAACGACTACTCGTGTTTCATAACCAAATTTTCAAATAGAAAATAAAATATGATCAAATCGATTAAATCGATCGAAAATCAATTCTAATATATATATATATATATAAAAAGCAAAAAGATAAAGAGAGCAAAGGTAAGGTTGAAGAATTTTATGGATAGAGTCTTACAGCTGTTTCTGGGAAGATCCAGTACTTTCCTTCATCGGAGACAGAAAAAATAAAGTAATCTATTATTATATCCATAGGCGGATATTTTTAGTATGAAGTGGTAAAGAGTGTGATGTGCTGAAAAAAGAGAGAACAATACTTGAAGTGTAGTTTCATTCCAGTGGTAAATATCCGTGTAGAAATTCGTGTAAAGTAATCCTTGTGTGAATAATCGGGAAATTTATGTTTGAACGAAAGTTGATATAGCATAGATAGCAGAGGTATATATATTTCATATTGCGATAGATTTTTGCTTGTTTACTTGAAGAATGTCCAAGTCAAGTGAAAAGTTAGCGGTAATTAGGTCAAGTCAAGAAGAAAGAATGTGAAAGGGGATAGAGGAGATATAGAGGCGGAGGATGGTAGCGATATATTTATGGTCAGTTGGTCTTAACAGGGTAGA
This sequence comes from Octopus bimaculoides, assembly GCF_046866305.1. NCBI lineage: Eukaryota > Metazoa > Mollusca > Cephalopoda > Octopoda > Octopodidae > Octopus > Octopus bimaculoides. The sequence goes on from NC_142930.1 coordinate 133,761,145, forward strand.
GGGGATGAGCATATAGAGTGAAGGAGGAATAGGGGGATGAGGTTAAAAGGTCTAGTGAGTAGGAAGGAATGCGTGTGTGTAGTATATAGGTGGTGGGGGTATGAGTGATAAACCATATCACACTCTTTACCACTTCATACTAAAAATATCCGCCTATGGATATAATAATAGATTACTTTATTTTTTCTGTCTCCGATGAAGGGAAGTACTGGATCTTCCCAGAAACAGCTGTAAGACTCTATCCATAAAATTCTTCAACCTTACCTTTGCTCTCTTTATCTTTTTGTTTTTATATATTTACATATACACACGCTAATACACGACTTATAATACCCAATCCTGTTCATACAACGACTGGGGCAAACTAATCGGTATACAACACTTACTCGGTATTACCTGTATCCTCCGGGGTTTGGTTAAATCCAATACCCTCCTCAACCTTACATATATATATATATATATATATATATATATATATATATATATATATATATATATATATATATATATATATATATATATATGTATAGATAGATATAGATATATATACATACATACATATGGTGAGCTGGTAGAATCGTTAGCACGACAGACAAAATGCTTAGCGGCATTTCGTCCATCTATACATTCTGAGTTCAAATTCCGTAAAGGTCGACTTTGCCTTTCATCATTTCGGTGTCGATAAAATAAGTACCAGTAGAGTTTTGGGGTTGATGCAATCGACTAAACTCCTCCCTCGAAACTGCTCGCCTTGCGCAATAATATGAAACGAATATATATATATATCGGCACAGACATGGCCGTGTGATCAACCACATGCTTTCAGGTTCAATACCACCGCATGGTACCTTGGGCAGATGCCTTCTCCATGTATATGTGTGTCATTGTATCTGTGTTTGTCTCCCAACACTGCTTAACAACTGGTGACGCTGTGTTTACGTTGCCGGAAATTAGCAGTTCAGCAAAGAAACCAGTGGAATACGTACCAAGTTTTAAAAAAGGGAGAAAAAGGAGTATTGGGGTCAATGCATTCGGCTAAAATTCTTGAAAGTGGTGCCCTAACACGGTCGCAGTCTACATACTGAAACATGTAAAAGATAAAGATAGCTAGCTAGCTAGCTAGGTAGATAGATAAACTTCTTTATTAGTCACACAGGACCGAACACAGGAAGAATTTTTCTTTTTCGAAATCGATCAAAAGGAAACGAAAACCTCTTCTTTGTTTCGGATGTGTAAACCGGGAATTAACACAAAAGTCGTAGTTAACAATAAAAGTTTCCAATGGGGGAAGGAAATGTAATATTGACTTGGTTTATCTGTGGAAAGAAGACCCTATGGAAAAGAACCTCGGTAACCTCGGAAATGGAAAAGAAAAACATTAATATGGGAGCAAAGGTTAATGCTTAAGGTGGTTCCATCATTTATTCGTATCATCCTTGACACATTCACCAAACTTTTGTTGAAACTTTCATTAGACAAAACTTCCCTCTCTATTCTCTCCTTCCTGTTCAAGTGATACTTGAAGAAATTGATGAGAGGTTGGCCAGAGAGGAAAGTGTTTGTCTCTAAACCATTCACACATTCCGCCACACACATTTTTTCACCATAGCCACCAATACAATGAAAACTGCCTTGCCTTCCCGGTTAAAGGAAGGTGGCGGGGCAATATTCACAATAGACTTGGCCGACAACCGAATTCGTCACACACGTGACAGCAGCCGCTTGACATGAGCCCACAGGTCTGAAATGTTTGAACCTAGCACGAGTGTGTGCAGAACGGTTCGTCGCTCTGACCGCATTTCAGTCAAGTCGGTCCAGCATTTCTAGAACCGTGCCTGTAGAGCTTATCCTGAACAGGTAATGCTTCCCAATAGCACTGCTAGGCCAGGGATATCTAGAAATTGTCCATAGGTCCCGGCCCGAAAGTGGTCCTGAAGAGGCGGGTCAGATATTCCTCGTCGACATCCATGGTCTTCCCAAGAACTTCGTCGCACCTCTCCTCCACTAATCCTCTATAGAACACCTCCGTGGAATTGAAGTCGCACAAGTTTGATCCCGGACGGCAGAGTTGCTGGAGACCAAGGCGACACTCGCAGTGCCATCCGTCCAACCTCAGCCTCTGATCCACGATTGCAGTTCGGTCAAAGAGAGGAGCTACAGGAAAGCGCGTCTCACAAACGGAGACCACATCTTTTCACCGCCATCTATGAAACGCTGGAAATGTTGCAGTCTCAGCGCACGTCTGTGCATCAATAACCACGGCATGCTCAGCCCTCCATTTAGCGGATATTGGTAGAAAATGGAACGCTTCCCTTCTACAAAGAGCGGAAGAGTATGCGTTCCAGTTTTAAGATGGTAGGGTTGGGATAAGGCACGACGGTCAGATGGTATTAGGTGACGGATGTGATATACACATTCACCACCTCAGCCAGACCTTTTAGAGGTAGCTTCCTCTCGACCCATTGCTGGTGAGTGTGGCCACTCTATTCGTTATCTCATCCCAGTTCTTCTCCATTTGGAGGTCTAGACCGAACCAGATGCAGTTGGTCCACGTCCACATTGACGCATTCAGATAGTCAGTCGGTACCTGTCAGAGAGTCAGAAAGGTCTGAACAGGTCTATGAGACAATTGCGTCCCCTTCTCTTCCTATCTCTACCTACATAGTCTAAATGATAGACATATAGATATGTTTCTTTATTAGCCACACAGGGCTCAACATAGAGGGGACAAAATACAAATGTAGAGTTTTTCTTTTTGATGGGGACGAAAATAAAGTAAAATATTAAAATGGGGATAACGATGAAAAGGTATCGAGAAAACGTTTGGGGGTATGTACAAAAAAAAAAAGAAAATATTACAAAAAATTCCCAATAAATGGGGAGGTTATCCGTGGAAAGAAAAACCTACGGAAAAGACCACGGTAACCTCGGTCCTTAGTGTCACAATTTGTTAAATAAAATTTCTTTTATTTATGCAAGAAACGTAAGTAACTCTCTGTTTACAAAATTTTAAACGTTTTATAGAAGCATGGTCAAGGTGGCTTCGTCATTTATACGTGCCATTCTTGCTACATGTATCCATCTTTTTTCGAAACATTTGCTAGACAACACTTGCCTCTCTACTCTCACCTTCCTTTTCAAGTGATACTTGAAAAAGTTGATGAGAGATTGACCAGAGAGGAAAGTGCTTGTCTCTAATCCTTTCAGGCGCGTCCACCAGATGCATTCTTTCGCCATAGCCACAAGTACAATAAATACAGCTCTTCCTTCCCGTTTAAAGGAAGGAGGCGTGACGATATTGACGATAGACTCGGTTGATAAACCGACTCGTCCCACACGTGACAGCAGTCGTTCGACATAAGCCCACAGCTCCGAAATGGTTGGACACTGCACGAGTGCGTGCAGAACGGTTTCGTCGCTCTGACCGCATCTCGGGCAGGTCGGCCCCGCATTTCGCGAGCCGTGTCTATAGAGCTTATTCTGAACGGGTAGCGCCTCTCGGTAGCACTACCAGGCCAGGGATCTCTGGAAGTTGTCTATAGGTCCCGGCCCGAAAGTCGTCCTGAACAGGCGGGTCAGGTATTCCTCGTCGACGCCCAGGTTCGCCCCGAGATCGTCGTCGTACCTGCCCTTCACTAATCCCCTATAGAATGACTTCGTTGTGATGCAGCCGCTCAAGGTCGACCCGGGACGGTAAAGTTGTTGCAGAGCAATGCGACACTCACGGTGCCATTCGCCCTTCCTCGGCCTCTTTTTGATCCACGACTGCAGCTCGGTCATGGAGACGAACTGCGGGAAAGCGCGTCGCACAAACGGCAACCACACCTGCTCACCGTCGTCTACGTAGAGCCGGAGATGTCGCAGTCTCAGCGCATGTCTGCGCATCATCAACCACGGCATGCCCAGCCCTCCTTTCAGCGGGTGTTGGCAACAAATGGATCGCCTCACCATCGGAACGCTTCCTTTCCACAAAAAGCGGAAGAAGATGCGCTCCATTTCGGTGATGACGCGATCGGGACAAGGCACGACGGTCAGGCGGTATTCGATGACGGACGCGATGTACGCGTTCACCACCTCCGCCCGACCTTTTAGGGACAGCTTCCTCTCGGACCATTGCCGGCAGAGAGTGGCCACCCTACTCGTTATCTCGTCCCAGTTCTTCTCCGTTTGCAGGTCCGGACCGAATCAGACTCCGAGCAACTTGACCGGACCGTCCGTCCAGCGTCCCACTACTGAGGCGCTGCCGGACGGTATGGGCTTGTTTCTCCAGGTGCCGAGCAGCAAACCCACCGACTTATCCCGGCTGATTTTCGCTCCCGTCACCGCTTCGTAGTCTTTCAGCGTCTCGCCGACAAGCTCGATGTGCTCGTGGCTAGACGCTATGACGGTGACGTCGTCCGCGTATGCCGACACGCTCGTCCCGCACCCCAGTTCTCGCGAGATGCCCCTCAGTGTCGCCAGCTTCCGCAGTAGTGGCTCGAGAGTCAATACGTACAGGAGCGGCGACAAGGGGCATCCCTGACGAACCGAACGTGCAATGTCGAAGGGTCCCGATAGACGTCCATTGACGCGAACAACCTAACGGATGCCTGTGTACAAGGCAGCCATCCAGCCGGGGAAAACGGGACCGAAGCCGGCCGCTTCGAGGACGGCCTCCAAGTATCGATGGTCTACCCTATCGAAAGCTTTCGATTGATCCAAATTGATCAGGGCCCCACCCATGCCAGGTTCCTTAACTACCCTCTCTATGATGTAGCGCATCAGATGGAGGTTGTCATGGATGCTCCGGCCCGGCACGGCGCACGTCTGCTCCGTGCCGACCAGTTTCTCGATGACAAGCGCCAATCGCTTGGCTAACACCTTGGCCAAAATTTTCAAGTCTGCATTGAGCAGAGTGATATGCCTAAAGTTATCTATGGCGTCCCCCTTGTTTGGATCTTTCTTCAGCAGCGTTACCGCTCCTCGGCTCACAAAACCGAGAATGCTCCCGTTCTGCTGCCAGTTGCAGTACACGGCGGCCAAGACGCCTCCAAACAAGTCTGGCATACAGTTGTAAAGCTCGTAGGGCAGACCATCCAAACCCGGAGATTTGTCCGTCGAGCAACCAGCCATCACGTCCCTCACCTCCTCCGCCGTGATGACCCCATCGCAGCACTCCGCCTCTCTTGCCGAGAGTCGTGGCAAGCTGTGCAGGTAAGCACTAAAGTCCACCCTGCCTTCTCGCTCGCCACTCCTCCCGAACAGTCGGGAAAAATGCCACTGAAACGCCTCGCACATCTTGCTCGGCTCGAGCAATTCGCGCCCCTGTTCGTCTACCAGAGACCGGATGGTGGCTCTGTTACCCCGCTGCGCCTCCGCCACCCGGGCCTCTCGTGCGGCTCCAACACCTTCATTCCTCAGAGCACGCATCCTTGCCCTGACAGCACACCCTTCGTGTTTAGCATTGAAGTGTTGGTCGAGGGCCAACCTCGCCGCTAAAACGTCGGATGCGATGCCACTTCGCAATGCCTCTTCTAACTTTATCACTAGCTCCCCCTCTACTCTGTTCCTCTCTACAGCTAGTGCCCTGCTATACCTTATTGCTTCCGCCCTTACTGCTCTCTTGAGGGAAAATCACCATTTGTTGTTGACGATGGCTCCCGTCAAAGCCCTCTTTACTAAAGTGCTAATCTGGTCTCTGAAAACCTGTCTCGACGGGAAAGACGCGTTTAGTTTCCAGTAACCGGGACCCTGTCTATGTGCCTTATCTAAGTCTAGCGTACACGTCACAAGTTTGTGATCCGTGTAACTGACTATGTGGAACTGTGGACATCCTAAACTATCTCTATCTCTTGTCCTACACACTATCCTATCTAGATACGATCTCGACGACCCAATGCGGTTGCTCCAAGTCCACGTTGGCACATTTGGGTGGTCGAGTCGGTACCTGTCAGACAACTGGAAGCGTCTGAGCAGGTCTCTGAGGTCTTTGCATCCCCTTCTAGTTTTGTCACTCCCCACGTAGTCCAAGGTAGCATTCCAATCCCCCACTGAAAGTAAGGGACGAGACGTTCCCAGGAATACTTCTAGACGTCGAAAGAAGTCCGACCGACCTGTTAAAGGAGGCACATAAACTGCCAGCAGCCGAAAAGCGCCTCCATCGCTGCTGTCCACATCTAGGACAACCAGTCTACCCTCTGGGTCCGTAAATATCATCTTTACTTGGAGATCCAGACTCTTGCGAAAAAGAACCGCCGTGCTACTACCGCCCATCCTCGGCAGACAGGGAGAAAAATAAATGTTAAACTGTCCGCCAAACATGGACTTTAGGGCCCGCGGTTCATGGAGTCTGGTCTCACTAATGGCTATGATATCCAAATTGTGTGACTTGATGTCATTTAAGAGGTACCCTTGTTTCCAAGGGGACACCAAGCCACGCACATTCACACAACCAATCTTCACCATGATTCTATTTATACGTGTGCTTTAAAGCACAAAAGGAAAGGAAAAAATAGCTACTTACTGTTTGCAAGTTTTGTTTCTTCCTTGAATTTTTCACCAAGGAGGCTATTGTACAATTTCTTGCACAAATATTTTTGACATCCCCCTACCGAGTTGGGGTAGAGGGATTTTATTTTGTGGTGCAATGCTGGTGATACATGGTAAATTTTAATGTGTTTTGGCGGTGTTGTGTGTGGGTGGCTGTTTGTTTTGATGTCGTTATTTGTGATGTTTCTTTTAGAGTTGATGTCATTCATCAACTCTGTGTTTGTACTGTCTATTGCTGTTAGCATTGTTTTTTGCATATTACTATTGGTGTTAGGAGTATTTTCGGGAGATGTGAATCTCCCTGCTTTGTTTGTGTTTGCATTTTGTTTTGTTTTCTTCTTACTGCGCTTCCTCTTTCCTTTCGTAGCTATTTGCCACCCTTCCCCACTCTCTTCATCCGGTGAGAGTTCTGAGGAGTCAGAAAGAGGTAACGGCAAATTTTGTGCGTCTGTGTGTGTTTCTGTGAGTGTTTGTGTTGCTGTTTTTGTTGGTGTTGGCTGCTTGTTATTTGTGTGTGGTGTATGTGATATGGGGGAGGGAGAGGCAGTCTTGGAATTTTCTTTTTTTTCTCTTCTGTTTTTGCAGTTTCTGTTGTCTTTTCTGTTGTGGTTATTGCTGATATTTCTGTTGTTGTTTTTTGTGTTGCTGGTGGTGTTGGTAGTAAAGTTTTTCTGTTGGGGGTATTTGGTAGTTGCTTCTGTTGTTGTTGTTGTTTTTGTTTAGCGGCCAGTGGGCAGTCCTTTTTCAGATGTGCCTCGTTGTTGCATAAGTAACCCCGAGGCCACCTGCCCTCTACCACCACATACAGTTTGTGTTCCTCCGCCAGTCTAATGTTTGGAGGAATCTTCCGTGAAGCCTCCTCCGTGATGTGGAGAAGGATTTCCAGATTCCCCCCCCCCTCCCCCAGTTCTTTTCCTCTACGACCGTAATTTCCAAAATATTTGCCTCCTCCATTTCGAGGCATACGGCTGATACTACCCATTGGGTGTCCACTTCTGATGGCACGTTTTTTATAATTACTTTGGTCACTCTCTGTCCAAGATAACTCGGTATCATCACCAAGTTATCTGTGCGGAGAGAGAGTGTCGAAAATTGCTTCGCTAAATTTTCATTTATGAATCGCACCTGTACCGTGGCAAATTTCCGTCCCCACGTGACATGCTCTTGATGAGCCCATACAGATTTAAGACACATCTCGATCTTATCTGTGCTAAAATTTTCTGAGCGTCTGGTTTTTGTGTTTACCAGTTTATAAATGATTTTTGTTTTTTGTTCTATAATTTCTTTTGTAATGTTTATTTTAACATCATCGCCTTCTTTCGTAAGAAGGGATTTTGTGTTTTTAATTTGTTGTTGTGTGAATGTCACTATTCTCCTTTTTTCCTTTATAGCATCGGCGAAATTTGTTTTTGTTGTGCTGGCGGACATGTTCTTTGGAACATTTTTGTTTATGTTGGTGTTGGTACTGCCGGGTTCAAAGGTGGTGGTAGTGGTAGCAGAGTTTGTTGAACAGGTGGTGGTGTCGGTGCTGACGGCCGATAAATTTGCGTCCTTGCTGTTGTTGTTGTTGTTGTTGTTGTTGGTGTTGGTGGTGGTGACAGGGCTGTTAACAGTATCCGTGACGTATAAATTTGCGTCCTTGCTGTTGTTGTCGTTTTTGTTGTTGTTGTTGTTGTTGTTGTTGTTGGTGGTGGTGGTGAGAGGGCTGTTAGTAGCTGTAATCGCCGTCTTTGTGACGTTTACAGCAACTGCGTTCCTGTCACTGTGTGAGCACGCGCTACTCTGTTCTTTTTTCTCTTCTGGCATCTGAAGCCTCGGGAAATGCTCATCAAAAGAACACGACAAGCGTTCCAAAATTGTGTTTCTCGACATTTTTCAAATGTCGAGAAGGAAATTTTTTTATTTTGCTAGGGCCGAAACTGCCCCTGGGGGCCAATTCCTGCCTTTGAAAATACACAGAAATGAAGCCTAGGTGCTTCGCAACAAAAATATTAAAAAATTCCAGCAAAATGTGGACAATAAAAGGTCAAATAAACGTTTACCTCTGCAGCCGATGTGACAGCACGTCCGTCAGATAGATAGATAGATAGATAGATAGATAGATAGATAGATAGATAGAAAGATAGATAGATAGATAGATAGATAGACAGATAGATAGATACACAAATAGATAGATAGACAAAGAGACAGACAGACACATAGATAGATAGATAGATAGATAGATAGATAGTCAGACAGACAGAGAGACAGACAGACAGTCAGACAGACAGATAGATAGATATAAACTAAGAGATGACTTTGAAAAAATCAAATGTTATACAATTTTCTTTATTAGCCAACAGCTGCTTCTGCTATTATATGTAGAGGCCTCTTAGTTGAGACATAACTTTTCTCATTCATAACGCCTGCATGTTTTGAAAATAACTTTCCTAAATAAAGTTCACTTCATATTCAAGGCTCTGATGAAGCTATAGAATGTTATCTTTATACTTAACTAGGAGTCCAACACATTTCATAGCAGAAACATCTGCAAGGTAATGAAGTTCATTACATAACATTTAGCTTGTCCGGTGTCGTTTCTTTGTTTCTATTAACACAATATACACATATAACATTGTGTTTTTGACCATACGTATATTGAGTTCTGCACCAGGTTATTATCTCTGTATGTCCAAGCCAGATATTTACACACACACACACACACACACACACACACACACACACACACACACACACACACACACACACACACACACACACACACACAGGTATGGTGATGCCAACAGGAAAATGAAATACAAAAAATGAGTATATATATATATATTTTTATTAATATCTAGCAGAAGCAACAGGGTGACTCAAGGCCCCGAGAGAGAAATGCACACAGACATACAGACAAATAGAAGGACAGATAGATATTATTTATGATCATATACATCTTTGTTCGTCTTTTTGGGTGTGAGTGAGAACTTTACCTATTGTGTATATTTTCATACGTAATAATCAAAACCTATAACTTGATATTCAAGAATAGCATATCCTATATTTAACTTAAAAGTTTCTTTCTGCTTTTTGAATCGGTACACTTTGTAATGACTAACACAATTTCACTCATGCTTCAATGATAATTTCTATAGGACTCTGAATTTTTCTTTGTCAAAGTTACGCACCCAATATGCAACGTACACAGATCACTTTCTTGTAATAAGATATGATTTTACAGCATGACATATTTTCAGCAGGTTAAAATGAAATTTTATATATCTCCTTGAAGTTTAATGCAATTCATTTAAAATTTCTATCAGCTCTATTTGTAGAGTGAGGTCAACTCACCCTACCTAAATGTTTGCAAATTCGACATTAGTCAGCCTTTCTTGTCAATGGTTATTAAATAGAAAATAAACCTGTGAAGAAATACATTATGGATCTCCGTCGGTTTCACCAATGAGTACTGAGGTACTACTTCAACTTAACTACCTGCTCGTTGAATTGGTTGAATATTCCGAAGACAGATGTATCCATAATATGACTTTCAGGTAGATTCTGTGTGATAGTTTGTTGAAATTCAAAATAACACTAAAATCCATCCGACATATTTTCACATTTTTTCAGACATTCAATATGGCTCTTGAAGTCTTGGGTCAACCACAGTAAAATAAGTTCAGGATATATACGGTGATATCGAATGCGGGACATTGTGAATGCCACCATGCAGCCACACGCGCGCCTATGCGCACACATGCTCACTCATTCATTCATTCACTCACATTTTCACATGCTCACAAACATATACAAACCTATAAGGTGTTATTCGTACAGATTCTGAACTATATTTACAGAGAATTTAATTCATACAAATTATCCATTCTCACATCACTATCAAGATATAATATTTCTGTTGATGTGTGTTTACACGCTATTCTTTCCGTTTTACCATTCATAAAATATCTCGTATACTTAAGTTTTCTCACTGGTATTTTTTTTCACCATTATTAAGACTTGTAAACTTGACCACACAGTTTCGAAAATACTCACCAAAATGTCGAATTAGAATAGAGCAAGTAGAAAATATGAATGAAACCAGTTCGCATGGTAAACAAATCACAATAATTAATTACTGGGAACGTCTAAAAGCTCTTCGTTTCTATTCTCTTGAACGCTGAATAGAGAGTTATACTAACATATACATATGGAAAATCCTGCAGAGGTATGTTCCAAATGTCGGCATTACAGAGATATTTAATGTACGAACTAGCAGATACTGTCAGCTTCCAAATGTAACTCTTTTGAAATCACGAAAGAAAACACTATTGTATCAGTCAGATATTTAGAAGTCCTCAACTGTTTCGACTGCTTACCTAAAGAAATCTGAAGTATAAAAGGAACCTCTGTTGAAATATTCAAAACAACATTGGATAAACTTCTAACGACGATACCAGACCAGTCAAGTATTGAAGGATACACTCGGGGAAGATCAGCTGCTACCAACTTGATCATGGACCAATTTCCTGTTATAAAGCGGCAATAAACTCGAAAAGAATAAAAGTATAGAATTCGTATTTACGTTGAAGGATTTGAACAAGGTGGGAGCAAGGACATATCCTTGTTTCACTCCGTTGGAGACAGGGAATGGATCAGAGGTCTCTCCGTTGTCCTGTACCCTTGCCAACTTGCCATCATGTAGTTGTCTTACGATGGTGATGAATTTTCTGGGGCATCCATACTTCGCCAAGATTCTCCAAAGACCTTCTCTACCAACGGTATCAAAGGCCTTGGTCAGGTCGATGTAGGTGGAGTAGAGGTCGACGTTCTGCTCTTGACACTTCTCCTGCAGCTGTCGAGCAGCAAACACCATGTCGATAGTCCCACGCTCTTTCCGGAAGCCACACTGGCTCTCAGGTAGGAGACCTTGCTCTAGGTGTACAATGAGGCGGTTGAAACAGTGAAATTCCGCGATGATTGTCGCAGACCTGGTGGTTTCCATTTCACTTGTAGAGGTGGATGATGGAGACGTTCTTGAAGTTTTGAGGCACTGTCTCGTGCATCCAGATGAGCTGAAACAGCTGGTGAATTTTCCTGGTCAGGGCCATACCGCCTTCTTTGAATACTTCAGCTGAGATGGAGTCCGGACCAGGTACTTTGCCACTGGACAGTAGGCGGCATACTTTCTGAATCTTCTCCAAAGTTGGTTCGGCGTCCATTGACTCTTCAACGGGGACTTGAGGTAGCCTATCGATGGCTTCATCATTGATGGTGGAAGGCCTATACAGGACGCTGTCGAAATGTTCAGCTCATCTCTCTAATACCTTTTCCTTGTCGGTGATCAGTGTCGCCCCGTCAGCACTAAGGAGGGAGACAGTTTTCTTGCCTTAGTAGGGCCGTAAACTTCCTTCAAGCTGTCATAGAAATTCTTCATGTCATTCCTGCCTGTAAAGCCCTGTCTCCAACGGAGTGAAACAAGGATGTGTCCTTGCTCCCACCTTGTTCAGCCTTACGTTCTCAGCCATGCTAACAGATGCTTTCAGGGACACAGACATAGGCATCGGCATCAAGTACCGGTCCGACGGTTCAGTCTTCAATCTCGAGAGGCTCAAAGCAAAAACCAAGGTTTCAGTAGACACCATCAACGACCTGTTGTTCGCCGAGGACTGCGCTCTCAGTGCTGCCACTGAGTCCAACATGCAGTACAGCATTGACTTGTTCTCTGGCGCCTGCAACAACTTTGGCCTTACCATCAATACAAAAAGACTGAGCTAATGTATCAGCCAACACCAACCAAAGCCTACGTTGAACCCAACATCACCATCAACGGGCAGCGACTGAACGCGGTGGACAAGTTCACCTACCTTGGTAGCACACTCTCTAGAAATGTCGTCGGTGACGAAATCAACGCCAGACTCGCCAAGACAAGCGCTGCCTTCGGCAGGCTACGTAAAACTGTCTAGAACAGGAGGAGGATCACCATCATGACAAAGATCAAAGTGTACCGGGCTGTCGTTCTCACAACACTGCTTTACGGCTGCGAGCCCTGGACAGTCTACCAGCGTCATGCCAGGAGGCTGAACCACTTTCATACAATATGCCTCAGAAAACTTCTTGGCATAAAGTGGCAGGACAGGATCCTGGACACCGAGGTACTAATACGTGCTAACCTGCCCAGCATTCATACCATCTTGATGCAATCTCAGCTTCGCTGGGCAGGGCACGTAGCTCGCATGTTAGATGATTGACTACTAAAAAGATTGCTCTTTGGCGAGCTGCAAAAAGGAAAGCGCTCACAAGGCGACCAGAAGAAGCGCTTTCAGGACACACTGAAAGCCTCACTGAAAGCCTTCAACATCGACCATGCAATTTGGGAGCAGTCTGGTCTAGACAGAGAAAGGTGGCGAGCAGCTGTTCACAAGGGTGCCAACACATGCGAGACAAATAGGATCGCTGCTGCAGAAGGCCGCAGACAAGCCAGGAAAATCAGAGCTAACAAACCTGTAGCAGGTGCTACCATTCCCTGTCCACACTGTCACTTTCAGGCGCAAATTGGCCTCACTAGCCATCTGCGGACCCACAAAAAAGCCTATCCCACATCCCAGGATGACTAGATGGTCTTCGTCGCATCGACGGACAAACCACTTGATGGATTTACATGTGTTGATGATAAAGATGAAAATTTCTTTGTGAAGAAATGAATTTATGAATATAATAAGAAAGAATAATGCTTAGACACACAAGTTGTAGAAGACATGGGTATGAAGATAGAAATCATTGTTAGAGATGTGGGGCGATGGTTAGTTTGTAAAATTTATTCGACTTAAATTTCTGTAAATTGAGTTCGGAAAACTTTCTGAATGGCTTAGTAACAAAATAGATATGCTATATCACCGAGTTGCAATGATTACAGGGCTATTATTTCTATCATATTCTTTAATCATAGAAAATATATTCTATTTAAGATGATATAGCATGGAGTTACTCGTTAAGGAATTTTATTTGCTTTAGTCACGGTTTTTAAAAGAAAACATTGAGAATGAAATCTTTACTTAAATAAGTGTGAATATCCCTAAAATGTTGACTTCCTAAGTTCAATGTATGCATTAAAAATGGTTGCATTCTTTAACATAGCAGATCTTTATTATTATCATTATTCTTTCACTTCATGCCATCAAAGTGGTATTAGGGTACAAATATACGAAGCCCAAAATACCCATCATGGCTACCCCGTCAGATAACGGTACACCAGGCACATGCACCTCAATCATATGTGTGTGACACGGTGATCTCATATCAAGATAAACGGCACATGACCTTGCAGGTAGGGTCCAGCTAGAATTTTCTTCAGGTCGAGTAGCCCGTTTTTGTTGTTATTATTTTTAAGCAATAAAGAAGAGTGAGACTGTTATCAAATGAACAATATTTCGACATCTCCTGTGTCTTCCACAAGTTCAAAAATAAACTTGTCAATCTACTTCATTTTGTTAATATTTATAGGATTGATGTTACTCCTCCAGAAAGTAATGAAACAATAAAGAAGAGTGCGACTGTTATCAAATGAACAGTATTTCGACATCTCATGTGTCTTCCACAGTAGATTGACAAGTTTATTTGTGAACCTGTGGAAGACACATGAGATGTCGAAATACTATTCATTTGATATCAGTCGCACTCTTCTTTATTGTTTCTTTACTTTCTGGAGGAGTAACATCAATCCTATAATAATAATAATAATAATAATAATAATAATAATAATAATAATAATAATAATAATAATAATAATAATAATAATAATAATAATTCACAGGCACGACAGAGATGGGACCTATATACACTGGAAGCTATGCCAACACTATGGAATAACAACAGAAAAAAGATGGTATAAACACACGCCAGAAAAGGTCACAGAAAACGAGAAAGCAACCATACTCTGGGATATGCCAATACACACAGATAGAGAAATTAAGGCAAATAGACCAGATATAGTTGTCAAAGATCATGAAGAAAAAAAATGCTTTCTAATTGATGTATCAATAGCAGCAGATGACAACGTTCCTCTAAAAGAAATGGAAAAACTTTCAAAATACAAAGACCTGGAAATAGAGATAACTCGAATGTGGAATCTAAAAACAGAAACAATTCCTATCATAGTAGGTGCCTTAGGTATAATAAAAGAAATATTCAGACAAATACATAACAAAAACACCAGGACTTACAAATATATATAACATACATAAAATTGCACTACTGAGTACTGCACACATTCTACGCAAAACACTTTCAATACAGTAAACATAAGAGCACCACAGCAAACCACAGCACATACCCAAGGCGCACAGAGCTGCGCTCGGTAGTGAAGTGAAAGCACGTTATAAAAATAAAACTACTGAACAATAATAATAATAATAATAATAATAATAATAATAATAATAATTATTATTATTATTATTATCATTATTTTCATTATCATCTTCTTTCAGTTCTGTTTCCATTTTTTCCGAGTGTCTTCCTGGGGGAAAAGGGAAAGAAAATTCACAGCGACAATACTCTTTTCAATACGTCTGACGTACCAGTTAAGACAATCTTTTGCATTTCCACTACGAATGGTAAACCAAAGATCATTCTTAAATAATTTTCAGTTCCTTTTTTTGATCATTCCAAGTGCTCCTACAACCACTGGTATTCTAACCGTCTTGAGGTGCCACATCTATTCGATTTCGATGGGCAAATCTTTAAATTTTCTGAGCTTATCAAATTCTTTTGCCGAGATATTATGGCCACAATATTTATTGTGTTGGTCTTTCACAACGATATCTGATTTGTTTGCTTTAACGGTCCGCTCCGTACATACTGGGAAGTCCTAAAGAATAGTTACATTTTCTCCCTCAGTTATAGTCTTAGGGTGGTGCATCTACCATTTGTCAGCAGTTTGATTTTATAATACCGACATATTAGATATTGTGTAGATATTGGTGTACTCTGTCATGTCTTGATTTGTACTCTACATGTGCTAAGACCTTACATCCAGAGATCAGGTGGTTCGCTGTTTCTATCACATCGTTGCAGTATCGACACTTTGGGTCTACAACATTCTCTGTCTTTAGTCCTTAGCTCCGTAGCCACTGATGGGTGTGCTTTTGGTCTACATCAGCTGTTTGGTACGGGCCACATATTTGCCATACAGAGGATTTTGTTCCCACGTATCAGTCAATTGTTCAAATGCATTTTGCTTTGCTATTGATTTAACCTTCTTTGCAACTACAGTTGCTGCAATTCCATCATGCAGTCAAACCTGGGTATTATGCATATACTCACTTGAAAATATTTTGCTTTCTTTCATAACAGATGTAGCTTCTTACGTGTTTCATGGTCTGTCTTCAACGACTTTTAGCATCCAGTCATTAGATGTTTCAAGATGTTATCAGTTCAACTGTGATGGCTTTGTGGGAGATTTTAAATTGGGTTAAGCCTAGACCTCCTTGAGCTCTGTGTAGGTAAAGACGATCTGCGTCTGCCTTTGGGTGGTGCATCTTATTGCAAGTCAGCAGCTTACGTATTTTTCTGTCACTCTTCCTGTTAAGGAATTTATGGCTAACACCTTGTTACGTGCATTTTACTCGGATTTTAGAACTGCTCAAACTCTCCTGCAACACTCCTTCCTGATCTTCTCTTTCATACCTGCATGCTGAATGATAGAGCCCTCATTCATTCCGCTGGAAGATACGGTGATAGCTGCATTGCAATCGGAAAAGGAAATTAAAAACGTTATGTGTAATGTCATTCAGAATTTACAAGTGACTATACAAGACATAAAATGTAAATCAGTGGCGGACAAATTCGTCATAAAAATGAAGGAAACCTTGAAAAATAAACAAAAGAGAAACACCAATGTGAACCATTTTTCACTTTATGACGATGTACTAATGTACGCACAAAGAGTGGCAGTACTAACTGCACTACAGAAACGGACATTAGATGAATTTCATAGTGAACACCGGGTGATGTCAAGAATGAAAGCTTTGGTGAGGAGTTACGTGTTTTGGTCGATGATGAACCGAGACATTGAAAATTTGGTAAAATCATGTAGAAGTTGTGCGCTAGCAGCGAAGGCACCAGCAGAGAAATACCAATCGTGGCCTCTGACGCATAGTCCGCGGTCCTGGTTACATATAGGCTACGATGGACCAGGGAATAGCGCGTGCTACTTGATCATTATTGGTAGATTTGCCAAGTAGCCGGAAGTATGGAGGTGCAGTAAACCTACCTCGAAGGCAACGATAAAGTTCCTTCAAGAACGTTTTGCTTGATACGGTGGAACACAATTTACAGGATACGAGATCAAGAAATTTTGCAAAATGTATGCAATGTTTATGTTCCATTTTGTTAAGGTTATTTCTACAGAAATTATTGCCAGTACTGAATTTTTGCAACAACGTTTGGTATTAAGACGTCAGATATGAACAAACAATGAGATCGGCGACAAAAATGAGTAATGAGTGTATATATCATATTTCAGTTGTTTTTGCACCTTCATCAGCATACTTTATAGTATACCATGGTTGCATAACAAAATACCACGCGCCTACGCGTCATTAATCTTTACATAACAGCCCTAGAAATGCGTCTAATATGTAAATTGGCATATCCAATAATTTAACACCGCTGTATGGGATGGTTATATCAGCAATGTGATCGGAGGCGAGAGTGGATTAGATGGGTGTCGATGAAGGGGCAAAACCCCCTGAAATATGGTATATACACTCGTTACCGCTTTCTGTGTCCTTCTCATTGTTTGCTTACATCATATGACGTCTCGATACGAAATGTTGTACCAATAAAATTAGTGCTGGCTATAATTTCTGTAAACGTAACCTTAACAAGACGATATAAAACGCACTACGTTAGCAGAGCTGACTCACTAAACATTTCATATATTTTACAGTATATTATGGTTGAATAAGGAAATACCACGTACTTACAAGTCATTGATATAACATATATGTATTCACGTACACATCAAACACTGAAAAACCTTCATACATAACCACACCCATAAAAAAATACACTCACACATACTAGCGCGCGCGTATATATATATATATATATATATATATATATATATATATATATATATATATACAATATATATATAATACAATATATACAATATATATATAATATGTATATAATATATATATATATATATATATATATATACATATACATATATAAATATATATATATATTTATATATATGTATATATATATATATATATATATATATATATATATATATATATATATATATATATATATTAATACATCCTGTTGTTGTTTACATCACCTGTCCTCGTCTGTACATTCTCCCATATATATATATATATATATATATATATATAATTATGAGTTAGAGGTTATGCAACCGTCCAAAGGATAAATGTATCCGTAGGCACTCCTGGTGCATTACCTCACTATGTATGGGCCTTGCTGTAAGGAGTTAACAGTAGTTGGTAATTTAAATGGTAAAACCTTGATTTAATATATTCAGATGAAAAAAAGAAATGGAGCAACAATTAACAATTAGAATTTGATCATTGGTATTAGAAGGTGATAGTTTAATTGTAGTTCAAGAACATTTATAGTTATATCAGTTTGTTAATTCGAAGTAAATTTGCATTTATCTCGTTCCATTTAACAGACATCGCCAGAATGATTTAGAGTTTATCGGAGTGAAGAAACCTACACACGTGTGGAATCCCAAAAGGTCCCAAAAGAATGTAAGCCTAAAGTTTTAACGAACTTTTTCTTTTTTCCTTTTTTTTCCTTTTTCTTTTTTTCTTTTTCTTTTCATTTCCCTTTTTCTCCTATCTATATTCTTAAACTATAATTAAACTATCTCCTAATACCAATGATCAACTTCTAATTGTTTATTGATGCTCCATTCCTTTTCTTATCTATCTATCTATCTATCTATCTATCTATCTATCTATCTATCTATCTATAGGCCGAGGAAGGGCGAATGGCACCGCGAGTGTCGCGTTGCTCTCCGGCAACTCCAACACCCCGGGTCAACCTTGAGCGACTGCATCACAACTAACGCATTCTACAGTGGATTAGTGGAGGGAAGGTACGACGACGATCTCGGGGCGAACCCGGGCGTCGACGAGGAATACCTGACCCGCCTGTTTAAGACGACCTTCGGGCCGGGACCTATGGACAACTTCCAGAGATCCCTGGCCTGACAGTGCTATCGAGAAGCACTACCCGTTCTGGATAAGCTCTACAGGCATGGCTCGAGAAACACGGGGCCGACCTGTCTGAGATGCGGGCAGAGCGACGAAACCGTCCTGCACGCACACGTACAGTGTCCCGCCATTTCCGAGCTGTGGGCTTACGTCCAACAACTGCTATCGCGTGTGGGACGAGTCGGTCTATCAGCCGAGTCTATCGTGAATATTGTCGCGCCTCCTTCCTTTAAACTGGAAGGGAGAGCTATTTTAATCGTACTTGTGGCTATTGCGAAATAATGTGTATGGTGGACGCGTCTGAAAGGTCTAGAGACAAAGACTTTCCTCTCTGGGCAATCTCTGATCAACTTCTTCAAGTATCACCTGAAGAGGAAGGTGAGAGTAGAAAGGGAAGTCTTGTCTAGTGAATGCTTAAAAAAAAGATGGGTGAATGTAGCAAGAATGGCACGCGTGAGTGACGGAGCCACCTTGAGCATAACCATATAAAGGAGAAAAAAAAATCAAGAAAAAAACAAAAAGGCAAAAGAGAGTCACTGTTATAGTTTCTTCTATAACAATGACAATATTGACCAAGGTTACCGTGGTCTTTTCCGTAGGCTTTTCTTTCCACGGCTAAACCTAAACTGTCCTCCCCTTTTTTACACGAGAACAATACAGTGATACACGATCCCTATTGATCACTTTTTTTCCCCGATCCCTTTTGATAGAACTCCCCCTTTTTTCTTTCCTACGATCCCTTTTTATCACCCCCACCATTTTTTCTCCGTCTCCCTCCCCAAAAGAAAAGCTCTACATTGTATTTGTCCCATCTGTGTTGAGCCCTGTGTGGTTAATAAAAGAAATTTATCTATCTATCTGTCTATCTATCTATCTATCTATCTATCTATCTATCTATCTATCTATCTATATACATAACACACACACACACATACAAACACACACACACACATATAGAGAGATACATATACATACATAAATGCACACATATATATGTAGAAACACATGAATCAATTCATACATACAGTCATACAGGCATACATACATGCATGCACACATACATACATACATACATAATACATCCAACAATACATACACTAGAAATAAAATGCGGATACGCAACATGAAACTTGATTAATAAAGTATTTGATTGGTTGAATTCAACACAAAAGATTACGTCTACTGAAAGTGACTTAGTTTTCCAGTGCCTTCGTTGAGGTAAGTCGTTATACATTCATCTGATCAAAGCTACATTTTTACATTATTTACATTTGACGGATATTTGTCCTCATCTTGTTTGTTGTTAACACAGCATTTCGGCTGAGATACCCTCCAACCTGCATCAGGTGTCTCGAGGAAATTCCGAACCTGGGTTCTCATTCCTAAGGTATTTTTCGATGTTGTTGTTGTTGTTGTTATTATTATTATTATTATTATTATTATTATTATTATTATTATTGTTCAGTAGTTTTATTTTTATAACGTGCTTTCACTTCACTACCGAGCGCAGCTCTGTGCGCCTTGGGTATGTGCTGTGGTTTGCTGTGATGCTCTTATGGTTACTGTATTGAAAGTGTTTTGCGTAGGATGTGTGCAGTGCCCAGTAGTGCAATTTTATGTATGTTATATATATTTGTAAGTCCTGGTGTTTTTGTTATGTATTTGTCTGAATATTTTTTTATTATACCTAAGGCACCTACTATGATAGGAATTGTTTCTGTTTTTAGATTCCACACTCGAGTTACTTCTATTTCCAGGTCTTTGTATTTTGAAGATTTTTCCATTTCTTTTAGGGAAACGTTGTCATCTGCTGGTATTGATACATCAATTAGAAAGCATTTTTTTTCTTCATGATCTTTGACAACTATATCTGGTGTATTTGCCTTAATTGCTCTATCTGTGTGTATTGGCATATCCCAGAGTATGGTTGCTTCCTCGTTTTCTGTGACCTTTTCTGGCGTGTGTTTATACCATCTTTTTTCTGTTGTTATTCCATAGTGTTGGCATAGCTTCCAGTGTATATAGGTCCCAGCTCTGTCGTGTTTGGGAATATATTCCTATTATTATTATTATTATTATTTTATGTTTGACTTTTGTTTTGCATTTGTACAAGTTGGATCCAAGTCTCACCCAGAGACCTCAAGAGACAACAAGTTAGAAGTTCATGTAGGTGTTATGCCTAGGGTACCATATTGGATTTGTACAGTTTTGTTCAAGTGAATGTTTAAGAAACCATAAGAAAATTATGTTTGCTTTAAAATTTGAGATCACATAGACAGTATTTTACGTAGGATATGGGCAGTTCCCATGAGCACTATCTTTTGAACTTCAGTCATTTTGGGGTTTCCTGGTATCTGATCTAGGTAGTAATCAGCCCGTTTCGCTGTCATTATTATTATTATTATTATTATTATTATTATTATTATTATTATTATTATTATTATTATTATTATTATTATTGTTCAGTAGTTTTATTTTTATAACATGCTTTCACTTCACTACCGAGCGCAGCTCTGTGCGCCTTGGGTATGTGCTGTGGTTTGCTGTGGTGCTCTTATGTTTACTGTATTGAAAGTGTTTTGCGTAGGACCAAACGCGCAGGCATCAATTACAACCAAATTTTTTGAATATATACTTTAAATGTCCAATACCACATATAACATTTATAAAAAAATGTAATATATATACATATATATATATGTTACATATACATATATATGCATATACACACACACACACACACACACACACACACACACACACACACATACACACACACACACACACACACATACACACACACACACATATATATATATATATATATATATATATATATATATATATATATATGAGTGTGTGTGTGTAGCTGAAATTTACAAAATAACAAAAGACGAAGACAGGTGTATGAACAGGCAGGTGTTATATTATTATTATTATTATTATTATTATTATTATTATTATTATTATTATTATTATTATTATCATCATCATCATTATTATTATTCAGATCACTCCTTGGAATCGAACTCGGAATCTTAGGGTTAGTTGCCCGCGCTCTTAGCCACTACGTCCACGGGCATATGGCGTAGTGATTAAGAGCGCGGGTTACTAACCCTAAGATTCCGATTTCGATTCCAGGCAGTGACCTGAATAATAATAATAATAATAATAATAATAATAATAATAATAATAATAATAATAATAATAATAATAATAATAATAATAACAACATCGAAAATACCTTAGGAATGAGAACCCAGGTTCGAAGTTTCCCCAAGGCACCTGATGAAAGCTGGAGGGTATATCAATCGAAACGCTGTGTTAACAACAAGCAAGATGAAGATAAATATCTGTCAAATGTAAATACTGTAAATAATGTACATAATTCCTCACCTACTAAATATAGAACTGTATTATCAATACTAAAATGATATTATTGCACATACATACACACACGTATATATATATATATATATATATATATATATATATATATATATATATATATATATAAAGTGTAGTATATTGCCACTTAAGTGTGGCTGACCCCTAGGGGTGGATGTTACTGTTGCTTTTAGCCCCAGGAGGACATCTCCTCCAGCTGGCTTATCGACACACGACTGTGTCCTGTTTGCCAAGGGAGTTATCCCTCTCACCACGACCAGCAGCACGAACGTATCCGGATTTCAGGGTTATTTCCCTTCTTCGGCGTTCGACAGCTGATGACCTTGGTGAGAGAGAAAAACCTGGCAAAATCTTATATCTTCTTTTCCAGTGACATTCTTCACTGATATTGAAAAGG
The DNA here is from genome assembly GCF_046866305.1 of Octopus bimaculoides. Classification (NCBI taxonomy): domain Eukaryota; kingdom Metazoa; phylum Mollusca; class Cephalopoda; order Octopoda; family Octopodidae; genus Octopus; species Octopus bimaculoides. The sequence goes on from NC_142930.1 coordinate 133,783,708, forward strand.
TGAAAACAAGCAATGTTAATTCTCTAAATGAAGTATTAACAGTAACTGCACGATAAAGTGTAGTATATTGCCACTTAAGTGTGGCTGACCCCTAGGGGTGGATGTTACTGTTGCTTTTAGCCCCAGGAGGACATCTCCTCCAGCTGGCTTATCGACACACGACTGTGTCCTGTTTGCCAAGGGAGTTATCCCTCTCACCACGACCAGCAGCACGAACGTATCCGGATTTCAGGGTTATTTCCCTTCTTCGGCGTTCGACAGCTGATGACCTTGGTGAGAGAGAAAAACCTGGCAAAATCTTATATCTTCTTTTCCAGTGACATTCTTCACTGATATTGAAAAGGTGAAAACAAGCAATGTTAATTCTCTAAATGAAGTATTAACAGTAACTGCACGATAAAGTGTAGTATATTGCCACTTAAGTGTGGCTGACCCCTAGGGGTGGATGTTACTGTTGCTTTTAGCCCCAGGAGGACATCTCCTCCAGCTGGCTTATCGACACACGACTGTGTCCTGTTTGCCAAGGGAGTTATCCCTCTCACCACGACCAGCAGCACGAACGTATCCGGATTTCAGGGTTATTTCCCTTCTTCGGCGTTCGACAGCTGATGACCTTGGTGAGAGAGAAAAACCTGGCAAAATCTTATATCTTCTTTTCCAGTGACATTCTTCACTGATATTGAAAAGGTGAAAACAAGCAATGTTAATTCTCTAAATGAAGTATTAACAGTAACTGCACGATAAAGTGTAGTATATTGCCACTTAAGTGTGGCTGACCCCTAGGGGTGGATGTTACTGTTGCTTTTAGCCCCAGGAGGACATCTCCTCCAGCTGGCTTATCGACACACGACTGTGTCCTGTTTGCCAAGGGAGTTATCCCTCTCACCACGACCAGCAGCACGAACGTATCCGGATTTCAGGGTTATTTCCCTTCTTCGGCGTTCGACAGCTGATGACCTTGGTGAGAGAGAAAAACCTGGCAAAATCTTATATCTTCTTTTCCAGTGACATTCTTCACTGATATCCCTGAAATCCGAATACGTTCGTGCTGCTGGTCGTGGTGAGAGGGATAACTCCCTTGGCAAACAGGACACAGTCGTGTGTCGATAAGCCAGCTGGAGGAGATGTCCTCCTGGGGCTAAAAGCAACAGTAACATCCACCCCTAGGGGTCAGCCACACTTAAGTGGCAATATACTACACTTTATCGTGCAGTTACTGTTAATACTTCATTTAGAGAATTAACATTGCTTGTTTTCACCTTTTCAATATCAGTGAAGAATGTCACTGGAAAAGAAGATATAAGATTTTGCCAGGTTTTTCTCTCTCACCAAGGTCATCAGCTGTCGAACGCCGAAGAAGGGAAATAACCCTGAAATCCGGATACGTTCGTGCTGCTGGTCGTGGTGAGAGGGATAACTCCCTTGGCAAACAGGACACAGTCGTGTGTCGATAAGCCAGCTGGAGGAGATGTCCTCCTGGGGCTAAAAGCAACAGTAACATCCACCCCTAGGGGTCAGCCACACTTAAGTGGCAATATACTACACTTTATCGTGCAGTTACTGTTAATACTTCATTTAGAGAATTAACATTGCTTGTTTTCACCTTTTCAATATCAGTGAAGAATGTCACTGGAAAAGAAGATATAAGATTTTGCCAGGTTTTTCTCTCTCACCAAGGTCATCAGCTGTCGAACGCCGAAGAAGGGAAATAACCCTGAAATCCGGATACGTTCGTGCTGCTGGTCGTGGTGAGAGGGATAACTCCCTTGGCAAACAGGACACAGTCGTGTGTCGATAAGCCAGCTGGAGGAGATGTCCTCCTGGGGCTAAAAGCAACAGTAACATCCACCCCTAGGGGTCAGCCACACTTAAGTGGCAATATACTACACTTTATCGTGCAGTTACTGTTAATACTTCATTTAGAGAATTAACATTGCTTGTTTTCACCTTTTCAATATCAGTGAAGAATGTCACTGGAAAAGAAGATATAAGATTTTGCCAGGTTTTTCTCTCTCACCAAGGTCATCAGCTGTCGAACGCCGAAGAAGGGAAATAACCCTGAAATCCGGATACGTTCGTGCTGCTGGTCGTGGTGAGAGGGATAACTCCCTTGGCAAACAGGACACAGTCGTGTGTCGATAAGCCAGCTGGAGGAGATGTCCTCCTGGGGCTAAAAGCAACAGTAACATCCACCCCTAGGGGTCAGCCACACTTAAGTGGCAATATACTACACTTTATCGTGCAGTTACTGTTAATACTTCATTTAGAGAATTAACATTGATTATATATATATATATATATATATATATATATATATGTATGCATATACGTCATGTATTTTTCTTAAAACTAATATACATACACAGATTTACATAGATGCATATTTGTGTGTATGTGTGTGTGTGTGTGTGTGTGTGTGTGTGTGTGTGCGTATAAATGTATTTTTGTATCTATGTAGACTATTGAAGTATGTATGTGTGTATGTATGCATATATATATTCTCTGTTTATTTTCTCTTATTCCTTTTTCGTTGAAGAGCGTAGGCTCGTCTCACTTTGTCGAGCGTCAAACTAATACACCTGCTTGTTCATACACCTGCTTGTTCATACACCTGCTTGTTCATACACCTGTCTTCGTCTTTTGTTTTTCTGTAAATTTCAGCTACACACACACACTCATATATATATATAGATGTATATATATTTGTGTGTGTGTGTGTGTGTGTGTGTGTGTGTGTGTGTGTGTGTGTGTGTGTGTGTTTGTGTGTGTGTGTGTGTGTATATGTATATGCAACATATATATATATGTATATATATTACATTTTTTATAAATGTTATATGTGGTATTGGACATTTAAAGTATATATTCAAAAAAATTGTGTGTAATTGATGCCTGCGCGTTTGGTCCTACCGAATGCGCAATGATCCATGTAAGCGTTGATTTGTGGGTTCGATTCTGAATTGGGTTAACCAATCGTTTTTCACTCAATTGTTTATATATAAATGCCACTTTAAATCTGAGTATATATATTTTTATTCTTATATATACTGGCTTTTAGTGAAGGAGGGAGTTTGATATTCTCGCTCTTTTTTGAATTTCTTCAGCATTGTGTGGGTTCATCTGGGATCTTGGGCAGCAGACGGTCAATTTGTTCCTGGAAAATACCTATCTCCACGCCATGTGGATTTCTTAGAATTTTTGAAAAAATATTATTTAGCTGTGGGTTTTATATCTCAAGCTATTGCCATACCTGATCCTTACTCTAAAGGGAAAGTGTGGGACTTTTGGAACCGTGCAGCAACATCCAGTTTAGAGGCTGGTATACTCTCGATGCCAAAATTTGGTGTCAACCCCTCGAGGATCTTCCATACGTATATCACTGCATATCTCACCCGTCTTCGCTCCAGTATACAGAATCGTGATTCTTTCATCCTGTCTCTCTCAGTACTTCAGCTGTTCCAATGATGCGACCTTCCTGGTGTAGCTCCATTGAATTACCTCAAGTTGAACTATTAATCTGACGCAGTGGAGTGACCATAGTTGAGAGCAGCAGTCCAAACGGCTGAGTTAAAATGTCTTCAGGCCTCTGAAATTCATCCGTCCATTTACCTGCATATTGTCAACATCTTGGTGATATGTACGCGAAATCGGGCGTCGTTGTTCGTATTAATCCCCGTCTCACTCACTGCGTTTGTATTGCAAAGTTTTCTGACTCTAAGATTACCGCTCCTGTTGCTCCAAATGTATCTTTGTTTCGGCATGTTGGCTCAAAGTGGCTAATGTCGAAGGTCTTGGAACTTTCCTACATTGAATTGCATGTTGTTTTTTCCAGCTCATTTATATATGGTATCAAGATATTTTTGTAGAGGATCAACATCGAAAGGTCTCTTAGCTTGTACTATTTTTGTACGGCCGGCAGAGCTAACTAGTGTGACTGTCTGTGTAACTGATATGGTATCCGAAAAAGCCACCATAAAAAAATAGCGACTGGAAGACAATTTCTTGAGGTACGCCACTCCTTGTTACTGTCTCCTTGAGAAAGTCCCCATTGGGTGTCACAGTCTGGCTTCTGCTTTTTAGAGGCCATATAACCACTCCCCCATATTTCCAACAATGCCGAATCTCTTGTAGCTTGCAACATATTATTTCGTGATCAACTTTATGAAAGGTCTTTGAAAAATAGAGATGCATCACATCCACGTTTGAGCGA
>NC_142930.1:133792917-133850417 GCF_046866305.1 Octopus bimaculoides
GTTCGGATGTGGTGTTTTAGGAGGCTGTCCTTGGTAAGTATTGCGTGTTGTACGGGTTTGTTGTGCATGGTTGTTTAGTAGATTGCTGGAACAAAAATTTCGTTGGTAACTCCTTATGGGGGAGAGGAGGTTGCAATGTCTATCCTGCGGGTAGTGATTTTTCATTTGGGTGCTCCCGATGTTGTATCGCTGGTGGCTTACATAGTTAGTGTTAGGTCTTGTATTCTTTTTTTGGTAGGGGTGAATCAGTGTTTGAGTGTTGTTTTGATTTTCTTATTTTCAAGAAAGGGTTGTTGTAAGCGTTCTCGCTTTGAAAGATGGTTTCATAGTTTGAGAACGAAGAGGCGCTTTTCTCCCAGCGTTGGAGGGATTTCAGTTCTTTATCACAATCCTCTTTCTATATATATATATATGTGCTTGCATGTATGTACGTATGTATGTATGTATGTATGTATGTATGTATGTATGTATGCATGTATTCATATATATATATATTTGTATCGCGAGTAGGGCCTCACAGAAGCAAAGTGTCCGATGCCGGTGGTACGAGAAAAGCTCCTTTCAAGTGTTGGGCCGCAGGTAGGAAATGACGAATTACCGAGACTGGTATTATGTCGTGCCCAAATTATCTAATCCATGCAGCATGGACAACGTACATTATACATACATACATACATACTTACATACAAACATACATACATACATACATATATATGTATATATATATAATAATAATAATAATAATATTAATAATAATAATAATAATAATAATAATATAATATAATAATCGATGAGTTCATGAACCTTGGTTCTTTTCCCTAAAACTATATATTTATGTATATATATATATATATATATATATATATATATATATATATATATATATATATATATATATATATATATATATATATATATATACTTATTCTATTAGTTTCTTTTGCCGAACCGCAAAGTTACGGGGACGCAAACACACCAGCATCGGTTGTCAAGCGATGTCGGGGGAACAAACACGGACACGCAAATATAAACACACACGCACATACAGATATATACATATACGACGGGCTTCTTCCAGTTTCCGGCCACCAAATCCACTCACAAGGCTTTGGTCGGCCCGAGGCTATAGTAGAAAACACTTGGGCAAGTTGCCATGCAGTGGGGCTGAACCCATGACCATGTGGTTGGTAAGCAAGCTACTTACCACACAGGAACAAGAAACTCTGAATAACAGTTTTTGTGATATTTTGGTGCTTTTAAAAAGAGTATATATATATATATATATATATATACATATATACTCTTTTAAAAAGCAGCATGAATATAACAAAAAATGTTACTCAGAGTTTCACGTTCCTGTTCGTCGGACAGTTTTGTATAGAATGGAACAAAAATAAGGCTATAAGAAAATATATACAATTAGTTTAATGGATGCACATTTGAAAATGGTTTTGTTTGATTGGTTCTCTCAACTAACGGTCTTTACAATGACCGGTTGCATGCAATGAACAAATTTCGGTATGCAATCATCTTATAAAATCGAAGAAAATTTTAAATAAAAAAATAGCTTATAAAGAAGGACAGAGCCGAAATACTCAGGGTAAATAATTATTTGTAAAATATTAATCACTTAATACATTAAAAGTTATATCCGTTTAAAAGAAAATTTGACGTTGGATTACATATACACTTAGCTGCATATGCACATACCAAACCATCTGTAATATACATATATACTCTAAAAATACAGACGCATGTACATAGCTACATACATATACAGACATATATAGGTAAGACATAAATATATATACAAATGCATTGGAATTGTAAGAGTGCCACACGGGACACTATGCAGTATCTGTACATTCTTGAGTTCAAATTCTTTCCCGTCATGGAAAAATGGTGACGGTTTTGTCAGAAGTCACTATCGATAGGTCATATCAGCAATTTGAAAAAAAAAACAAAAAAAAAAAAAACAGTTGCCTCGAGGGAAAAATCAACTGGCACCAATATAAGTGTACATGCTAAGTCGGCGAGCCGGCAGAATCGATAGCACATGGGGAAAAATGCTTAGCGGCATTTAGTCTGTCTTTACGGTCTGAGTTCAAATACCACCGAGAGCGACTTTGTCTTTCATACTTTCGGACTTAATAACATAGGTACCAGTTGAGCACTGGCGTGGATGTAATTCATTATCCCTTCCCCAAAAATGTGTGACCTCGTGCCAAAATTTTAAACCTATATTTCATCCGTCTTTACGATCTGAGTTCAAATTCCGCCGAGAACGACTTTGTCTTTCATCCTTTCGGACTTAATAACATCGGTACCAGTTGAGTTCTGGTATTTATGCGTCGAAATTTGAAATCAGTATATATGTACACGCATTTACCTTATTAACAGCTAATCGGAAAATTCGGAATAAGTACGGAATTGTCTTAGAAGTGCAATAAATAATATTTTTATCAGCGATATTTAACAATGTGTAGCTATTATATATAGGCGCGCGCGTGTATTAATATGATAATTATTATCATCATCACCATCACCAAGAACAGTAGTAGTAGTGTTATTGTCGGTATCTTTATCATAACCCATTATAACATGTTCTGACCAACGCTAGTTTCACTTATGTTAACTTGTAAAAATAATCGTTTTATATATAATAATTTATCATAAATTGATACGTTCTTATTTACAGACGACGAAGATGAACTGGTACCCGCGTCAATTCAGTGTCTGCCTGACATTACTGATATTTGTTGCTTTGACAGCTGGATATGACTATCGTAAGTAGACATAGCTCATTGTTTTTCTCTTAAAGAGGAAAAAAGCGTAAAAATGTTTATCGTTATAAGAATAAAGTAAGGTGGCGAGCTGGCAGAATCGTTAGCACGCCGGGCGAAAATGCTTAGCGGTATTTCGTCAGCCACTGCGTTCTGAGTTCAAATTCCGCAGTGGTCGACTTTGCCTTTCATCCTTTCGGGGTCGATAAATTAAGTACCAGTTACGTACTGGGTCGATATAATCGACTTAATCTGTTTGTCTGTCCTTGTTTGTCCCCTCTGTGTGTAGCCCCTTGTGGGCAGTAAAGAAATAGGTATTTCACCCGTCTTCATGTTCTCATTTCAAATTCTGCTGAGGTCGAATTTGCCATTCATCCTGTCAGCATCGATAAAATAAGTATCACTAATGCACTGGGTCAATGTAACCGCTTACACTCTCTCTCAAAATTACTGGCCTTGTACCAAAATTTGAAACCATTATAATAATGCAGTGGCAGTACGGCATGTTGGGAAGAAAGATTTCCTTAGGCCATACGATAGATATAGCAGCAAAGGAACGCTGTTAAACGAATAATAGATAATATATACAAACCGGGTTAATTGGTTGACCAAATTCACTATGTTTAGTGAGTACATCTAGCTATTAGTTATATTTTTATTTCAAACAGATCTTATCCTTTAGGAAAATTAAGTGGCATGTGAAACTGGCTATGTTGACCCATGATTTCCTGTTTGTGGAGAGGACGACAGAGATGGGTTGACCCCCTATTGTGTTGTAACAACAAGGTTACCTTGAGTTAGATGACAAGAGTAGCTATACTCACACACTCACACACACACATACACACACACACACACACAAACACACACACATGCACAAATATGTATATACTGAGAAATTACTTGATGGAGTGATAATCATATAGACTGATAGAGACTGAAGTAGCGAGACAGACCGATAGATAGATGGATGGATAGCTAGATAAATAGATAGAGAGAGAGAAAGAGAGAAGAGAGAGAGTGTGAGTTAGATTCTTAAATTGTTGTGTGTGTGCATATATATGTGTGTTTCTATGTACACGCACACACACACCTACTAATGCGTTGTTTTACTTTAAGGTTGCTTATTTACTGATCTATTATGATATTTCGACTGTTGTCCATTGTTTCAAATACATTTTAGCATTGTCGTTCTAGCCTCTTTTAAACTATCACATATGATTCGTCCCAAAGAATCAACCTTTAAATAGGAGTTTTGCTTCCACTCCATGCCAATTTAACTTTATGCAGCATACGCCGTTAGTTTATGCGCAGGCTGTGTGAGAAGATAGAATAAAGGGGCTTTTGTTAGCTTATCTCTCCGAAATAATAGCTTCCTTTGCTGTTGAAAAATATAAATTCGCAGAGGGGAAATTTCAACATCTTCCTTGAATTTTATTAACCATTTATGTGGTTGTTTCTGATAAGAAATTTCACTTTCATGTAAAACAACTATATTCTGTAGTCATCCGTAATATACTCCCAAAACACTTTAGTAGCTCTACTTTGCATCGCTTGCAAACTCATATCTTCTATGATCATTAAAGTGCAACGACCTCCACAATAACCAGCCTTCAATTTGATTTTCCGTTCCTAGGTTAATCGGAAACATAGATAACTGTGTTACTCATAAGCCTTCTCGGTAGTTCAATTATTTGGTGAAAAAATATCACCAAAGCAACTCAAACCGTCCAAAACGGCGGGTGCGTTTGCTTGTATATATATATATATATATATATATATATATATATATATATATATATATATATATTAATTTGAGTACTGTGGGAAAACGAATTTCCAGATCAATCAGGAATACACCCTTCAGCATTACATGCATTTCAATAGGGAGACTACACACCTTGCATTCTACATCAGCACATCATGTAGTGGGGTGATGATTGTAATATATCTATATATATCTATATAGAAATATACAAAATATATTATAATAAAAATTAATAATAGTTCAGTTGTTGGGATTTCAATCAATAGACTTGTGAGTATTCCATTTCAGATAATGCAAAAAGAATATAACGTGTATTTATGATAGAAAATTCGTAGTATTTATATGCACATCAAGAAATAATACTTAAGGATAAAACCAGTACAATAGCAAGGTATAAAATATACTACCTTAATTAGCCCTTATTTAAGTTAAAATTATAATTAGAAAAGAACTACAAGTGTTTCTGTATTGGAAGATCAGAATATATGTAATGATCATATTTATAAATCTACCAATACATCTTCAGGTTCATTTTTCATAATATTGTTTAGCTATTTTAAATCATCATAAAAATTAAGCGTTAAAATTAAAAATTAAGAAAATAAACTTTATAAAATTTAGAATTAAAAAAATAAAAATTATAAATCATAGATATAAATTAGCATACATATATGAAACTTAGAATGTCAAATATAGAATGTTCAATATAAGATTATAAATCAGAATGAAGAAGTCTGTGATTAAACGTAAAAAAATAAAAATACATATCCAGTTGTGAAAGGTCAAGATGTCATTTAAAATGGGGATTAGAGGAAGTGAATATAGCAGAGCATTTATAAGGGATTAATCCATCCTAAGGGGGGTAATTTCACTATGCAAAGTGTGTGTTCATGAGAATGAAGATGGGGGGGGGGGGGCAGTAAAATTACTTTGGTGTTTACATTTCTCTCCTCTTTCTTCGTATGTGTTTAGTCATTGGTGTCTAGACAGTTTCATAAATTCTGTTATGCATAATAAGCACATTTTATTCTCAATATTATAAGAGTGGGCTCTATCTATTATACTCCAACTAAGGGTGTACTCACTTTTTCTAGATTTCAATTCCCATATATATATACTTAAAACTGTGGACCTATTTAAATTGGGATTTTTGAAAGTCTGGTAGTATTGGGATATTCTTTTCTTAATTTCAGTAGCTGTAGATCCTATATAGACCTTATTTATATATTTATTATTTTTATTATTATTATTATTATTATTATTATTATTATTATTATTATTATTATTATTATTATTATTATTATCATTATTATTAGAAATTACTATACATTTATAAATTACGTTGTTAATATTACAATTATCAGAGAGCTTACATTTAGTCTTATCTCGACATGAACATTTATCTATATGTGAATTATGACCTCCATCACTAGTGGTTATATTATAGCTAGAGCTATTATTTTCTTAATTTTTAATTTTATATTCTTGATTTTTAATTTTAACGCTTAATTTTTGTAATCATTTAAAACAATATTATGAAAAATGAACCTGAAGACGTGTTGGTAGAATTATAAATATGATCATTATATATATTATGATCTTCCAATACAGAAACAATTGTAGTTCCTTTCTAATTATAATTTTAACTTAAGTAAGCGCTAATTAAGGTAGTATATTTTATACCCTGCTATTGTACTGGTTTTAACCTCAAGTATTATTTCTTGATGTGCGTATTGTGCGTATAAATATCACGAAATTTTCGTCATAAGTACTCGTTATATTCTTTTTGCATTCTCTGAAATGGATTACCCACAATTCTATTGATTGAAATCCCAACAACTGAACTATACATGTATTATATATGTATGTGTGTATGTGTGTGTAACTGTGTGTGTGCGTGTGTGAGTGTGTGTGCGTGTGTGAGTGTGTGTGCGTGTGTGAGTGTGTGTGTGTGTGTGAGTATGTGTGTGCGCGTGTGTGAGTGTGTGTGTGTGTGTGTGTGTATGCATGCTTGTGTGTGTGTGTGTGTGTATATCGTGCGCACGTTTGTGAGGGTAGGTAAAACCTTCACTGTATCCCTTCTTATATTGAATTAATAACCCACTATAGGCTACACATTCCGATATTTAAAAAATGCTCTCTAAGCATTTCTGAATGATTTATGTAGTATCTGAACGTTTTGAAAATTCTATAACTAACATATGACGTGTTATTTTTGCTTTGCAAATAAAACGAAAGTAATTAATTTGAGAAGGGACATTTTTCAAAATATGTCATGTAAAACTTTGTTTAACATGTTTACTTATCCAAGAAATATTAATGTTTGTATATATGTAAATGTAATCTTTTCTTTGAAAGACGATGGAGATGTTGCCCTAGAATCTTCTGGTTTAGTGAAAATATATTATAATGGCAAATGGGGAACCATATGCTACAGCAGTTCTTATGCCCACTTGATGTCAAAAGCAATATGTCGCAGTTTAGGACTCAAGTAAGTAAACAAGTATTTTTCAACGAATGACCAATGTACAATAAATCTGTTAATATTTGTGTTATTATTATTATGTTAAAAGGTGTTGCAAAAAAGTTCGGAATTTTGCTTCAAAGTCAGGTAACCAGGAATTGATTCTGAACGTGTGATACTTTAGGCAACTTTCTTATGCAAATCCTTGCTTTTAATCTCTTACTGTGAATATCACTGAGTTGACAGAAGCAATGTGGAGGGCATCGAAAAGACTGATTTATTATTCAAAGGGACTTATTCCACATTGTCATGCTAAGTATGATTTAAGACTACGTTTAAAACATAAATATTTACACTCAGCTACAGTCACTCTGATAAAATAAATAGATACTTCCGTAGAACGAACAAATGGAACTAAAAGTTTCAAACGCCATTCAAGAAACAAAACACATTTCGGTGGATCTAAATCCTCTTCTCAGCTTAAACGACTTCGTTTCACTTGTGTCACTGATAAAATGAAATATCACATCTTCACATTCTCTCTATATATATTTGTGTGTGCGTGTGTGTGTTTGTGTATATGGATGTATGCGAGTGTGTGTATGTACGTGCGAGTGTGTGTGTGTGTGTGTGTGTGTGTCTGTCTGTGTATGTATGTATGTATGTATGTATGTATGTATGAATGTGTGCATATAAGTATGTATGCAACCCTAAATGACATTTATTTAGCTGTGAATAAGCTGAATAACTATAAGTCTCCAGGGTCTGATGGAATCTATGTAGAAGTCTTGAAATATGGGGGTGACAAAATGTTTGAACTCTTAAATATTTTAATTTGTCACTGTTAGAGAACTGAGTAAGTGCCTCAAGTCTGGATTGATGCCATTTTAGTATTCTTGTATAAATCGGGGCCAAAGGATCTGTGTAGTAATTTTCGTGGATTTTTCGCTTTTGTCTGTGGCTGAAAAGATACTTGCATTTTGTTCGAACGTTTAAATACCTTTATAGTTCCAAATATAGAGTCTGTGTTTCAGTGTGGTTTTCCTTCCTCCTGGGGCACACCTGATTGTATCTTTACTGTCAGACAATTACAAGAAAAATGCATTGAAAAGAATCTTGCTCTATATCATTGCTGTGTTGATTTGAGCAAAGTATTCTATACTGTTAATCGAAATGCTCTGTGGATATATATAATTTAACGAAGCAGGGAAGAAAGAAAGTCTCTCTCTCTCTCTCTCTCTCTCTCTCTCTCTCTCTCTCTCTCTATATATATATATATATATATATATATATATATATATATAATATATATATACATATATATCTTACATATTAAAACTGAAAATGTGTGTGTGTGTGTGTATCGGTATGTCCTCGTTTTGCACCAAAACAGCTCGACCGATTTTTGTTAAATTTCACACGCACATCGCTTATGTGTTTGGGGAGGTTTCGAGTATAAAATGATTTCGAAAAATGCTCGAGTAAACGGCGGGATGAATAACATTTGGGCGTGAGTGAACGGTGGGTGTAAAATTATTAAGCTTCCTAGGGAAATAACCCATTCCCTCCTGGAAATAACTACCAAGGGAAATAATCCATTCATTTTCAGTATACTTATTTCTTAGTATTTGAACTATTTTAGTTATTTTCTGAATTTATCCAATACAACGCTTAAACAAGTAAATAATCTTCTCCTAAGCAATAGATCCTCGTATTTCGGTCAGTGACTTATTCACGAATATACCAACACAAGCGCTGCTGAGTGTAATATTCTCTGGGAACGCACAAAAGCATTTTTTCACAGTTTATTACTTTCAATTGCTATTATCTCATATCTGATTAGCCCGTTATTACGTAACATGTTTCACGATTTTATTATAAATACCTTATTAGTATTTCCTCCTAAAATCTATATACACTGGGAACATATTAAAGCCATTTTCGGGGCTACCTTATTTGAATTCTTACTATAGGGTAGTTAATTTCATGTTATTACATAACTGACTTCGCAATTTGGGTATTCAGAACTTATTGGGGAATTCCTAAAAACAAGATCCTTTGTAAGACAGTTCGGAATTCTCAATAAATACACAAAAACCGTTTTAAGGGCTACATACTTTGTATTGTTGTTACTGGATTAGCGAAACAATTATGAGAACGGAACCAAGGAATGAGCCTGCTTTCTCTGAAATTACCGGGTCTGTCAGCTACTATATATATATATATATATATATATATATATATATATATATATATATATATATATATATATATATCTGTGTGTGTGTGTGTGTGTGTGTGTGTGTGTGTGTGTATAGGTATAAGCTAGGATTGTTTAAACATTCAAGTGGTAGGCTAGAAGTGTTTGAGCAACTAAGGGATTATTAAATCCGAAGGCGCTATATATGCTTATTATAGCCTCAAGATGACCAAAACCTTGTGAGTGGATTTCGTACTCGGAAACTGTCGTATATATGTGTATGTGTATGCGTGTCTTGTGTTTGTACTCCCACCATTGCTTGACAACTGATACTGCTTTGTTTATATTCCCGTAACTTAGCGGTTTGGTAAAAGACATTGACAGAATGAGTACTAGGCTTACAAAGAATAAATCCTGTGGTTGATTTCTTACCAACGGCTGTGCTCCAGCATGGCCGCAGTCACAAGACTTAAACAAGTAAAACAATAAAAATCTATGCCATTTTAATCCCGAGCAAAGCCGGGTATCTCTGCTAGTATATATAAACAGCAGTCTGTTTGGCAGTTTGTGTCAAGTTGCCGTCTACACCCGTTAACGAATCTTCATGAAACTTTTTATACATGTTACTAGGTTCATTGCAGTTTAATAAAAAACAAATCTATAATTAGACGGATAGGGCCCCTAGAAGGGGTTGAGATATAGCCTTTCAATTTTCCCTGAACGGCCAAATGAAAATAACCCATTCCTTTTTCTTTATTTTTTCCTTTTTCCCACTGGTCATTTCTCCATGTATTTGAGAAACAATATCATTAGAGTGGTTGGTTGCCAGTGGTTAAGTTGCATAAATATGTGTATTTCTACATTACGTGGACTTTCTTACAAAAAGTTGTCAGACAAGGTTTGTGATACAGTAAATGTAACCCCTGGCTTAAGTCAATATATATATTTAATGACATTTCATAGACCCACCTAAGATCTTGCATTTAAAACAAATTTGAATAAAATCTAATGATGGGTTATCTCATCATGGGTTATCTCATCATGGGTTATCTCATCATAGGTTATCTCATCATGGGTTATCAATACCACAACTTATTTGCAAATTTTACCATTAACATACTGTTTCCATAGCAACTGTGCAATAAGTTTTCAAAATATTACATTTTATTTGGTATAAATCAAGTTGAGTATGTTTATTTCTTAGTATTTGAACTGTTAAGGTTATTTTTGCACTGTAAACAGAACAACTCTTTAACAAGTAAATAGTAATTTCCTCAACAATAGATTTCGGTTAGTAACTTATTCATTAATATATCATGAATGACGATGCATTTCATGTCACTTCAGCCAATTGACAGATGCTGCATGAAGAACTTTTCAGAGTTATTTACTTTGAACTTTAATTATCTCATATCCGATTAGCCTGTAATTACGTAACATGCTTCACGATTTTCGTATACATACCTTATTGGTATTTCCACCTAAGTTCTATATATTTTGGGAACGCATTGAAGCCCTTTTCAGGGCTGCTTTATTTGAATTGTTACTATCGGGTAACTAATTTGCATGTTATCACGTAACTGACTTCACGATTTTGGTATCCATAACTTATTGGGATTTCCTGAAAACAAGATCCTATGTAAGACGGTACGGTATTCTCTGTAAGTGCATAAAAACCGTTTTAAGAGCTACATACATTGTATTGTTGCTATTGGATTAGCAAAACAATTTGAGACAATTGTGCAGATCCTTCTTGCTAGATTGAAGGGAATATTATTCTTCGTGTTTGAAATGTCATGAGGAGAATAGTAAGTGTTGTTTACAATCTGTTTGCTTGTAGTGAATATCTGTTTCAGTGATTTTATCTCTTTTGATGATTAGTATATCCAGGAATGGTAGTTGAGTTTTACTGTATTTCATAGTAAAGTTAATATTATTGTTTATACTGTTGATTAGATTTTTGAAATCTATAAGTTGTGTACGTTCATAGGATTAGGCAGTCATCCAAGTAACGTTTCCAGTTTTCTAGTAGATATTAATGGAAGTTCAAGCCACATATTATTTTAGATCGTTCATATATCTGGACCTACCTCGATGTATGCCATGACTAGATTGGCGTACGTAGAAGTAACTTTTGTTCTCATCACAGACTCAGATATTTATTTGCAAATATTGCCATCGAAGTCTTGGTTATAACTAAACATGTTCACTCAACCGTATCGGCCCTCTTTTTACACGCAAAATATACTGTCACGTGACACTAATGCACGGACGTAGCTGGAAGCGCACAAAAGGTTATAAACTTAATCATGTGTTCTTTCTCTGCAAACACTTGACAGAAGACATTCAGAGCATTGATTGTTTGGACTTATTCAGTCAACCGTGTGAACTTTATCTTATGTGTGTATGTGTGTGTGTGTGTGTGTGTGTGTGTGTGTGTGTGTGTGTGTGTGTGTGTAAGAATAAATAATGGCCATATATATATGTTTGCGTAGAAGAAATTCCAACTTACACAGAATACAAATGATATAGAGAATTAAAGGGATTGAAGAAAAGTATTTCAAATCCAACAGCTGTTTCTGGGGTGGTCCAGAGTAATGTCTGTAGGTTGATTCCTTCGTAGGATGAGACGAGCCTTCGTCTTTAGCAAAGAGATTTTACATTTGAGATGTTGAAAGAAAGAAGTTCAAAGAGGGAATGGTTTTTTGGTGAGCTAATTGTATGAGATGGGGGAACTGGGGAAGTATTCAGATAGGGAATAGTGGGGGATAAAATGAATTTCAGGAGTGAGGTGTAATAAAAAGGCTAGTAGGGAGTTATAGTAGTCGAGGTGGCAGGAAGAGAGGAGGGTGATTTAGGTAGTATGTGAATGGTGGTCTACTGTGTTAATTTGTATGAAGTCTAGAGAGAGAGAACGACCATTATTTGAGGGAAATAAATTGACTGGATCAAAGGATGAGGGAGATTACTAAGGCATGTAACGAGGTACATTTACTTCTACACCCGCTCAAATTTAAATCTCTTGAGCACTACGAAGTCTATTCTATACGGAGAATATATGATTCTCATCTATGAACTATATATATATATATATATATATATATATATATTGAAATGCAGACAATCAGGGAGCAAGTTCGATTCATAGACAGACATACAAAGAGTCAGGCACAATACATTCATGCATACATACATACATACACAGACGCGTCGTTTACATTCGTCAAAGCATAGGTTGTTGGCCAAAACGTCTGTAGAAATGTTTTTAATATGAGGTGCCAATAAAATTTACGTATATACAGTATTAGTTTCATGTCATATGTCAGAGACCATTATTATCTTAGTATTTGGTAAAGTATCATGAGGAATACTATAGAGAAATAACATCGTTTTCTAGAGTAGCATTGCATTGATTTATAGAGAATGGAATATGTAAAACTATGTGGATTATAGCATTGTTATATTTACCTTTCAGATATTCGTATCACACAGGAAGTTATTCGAGCATATCAACCTTCATGGGTGGGAAATTTTGCAGAGGTGATGAGAACTCCATAATGGGTTGTTCTTACCCATATCTGTCAAATTACAATTATTGTTCTCGGAAGCTTTCTGTGAGATGCAAGACAAATCGTGAGTACAGATATTAACACTTCACTTTGACATCTTCACTCTCATTCCAATAAGCCTTTATACATTTTTATTGTACAAATCCGGAGAAACTCTGATTGTCATAGTTCTAATTTCTGTTGGAGTATGTCGCACCCTACCTAACCACAGTTGTCTCTTTTGCCACCAGAATAACGGAATTAGACAATGCAAGCCAACAAAGCACTCAGCAATTACACTATGCTACTGCTCATGTTTATATTTAAGATTGTAACGTAGATCTACATACAATATGTTTATTTTTTCTAATTACATTAGATAGATAGTAGATAGAGCAGGTGTTCATGAACTCTGAAGACCTTCAAAGATTTGTAAGATTGATGGTGATCGAATTCTATGCTCGCCCCGAAAATCTGTTGATCAGTGGTGGGAAAAATTTAGATTGTCAAGGAGACGGAATGTATGGTCTGAATGCTGACGATAGCACCAACTCTGCTAAATGAAAGCAAGAGCGAAGTGATGTATATTAATTAGAACGACTTCTGAACATCAATGAAAGATATGGCACCAGCATTGAAAGAATATTAGATATATAATATTGAAAACCCAGATTGTTAATTTTTGAAATACTTAACTCTTAGCATTAAGATTAAATCAAACACGATATTTCTAATAATTGTGTTATCACAAATCTTTCTTAGTATACTAATTCTCTTAATGCGCGTTGAAGATGGACGTACAAAACACATACAACGTTTATGACGTCTTCAGTATTCTTTGGTCATATATATATAGCAAAAATTTAGATTCAGATGAATATGGTACTTAAGTTGAGGCACCAGAATTTAGTACGGTATTATCCATACAATTTCAAAATAAGGTGATTAAAATCAAATAAGTAACATATCCTTGTTGCTTATTTTGATTATATGTATATACATATATATATATATATATATACAAAGAATATATATGCATGTATACACACATATATGTACATACTTACATCTACATGTGTATATAGATGCATATCAGGGTACAGGACGTTAGAACAATGAACTCCAGACAACGGAACGAACATATAGGGAAACGGAAAGCACCTTGGAATGTTCCTTCATCAGCTGCCTCTATTCTAACCCGACGTTTCGAAGATAAGGCAGAACGTACTCTCGAATAGTCTCTTCCTGAGTAGTGGATCAACCCACTAAACAGAGGATTCCAAGGTGGCAAACACAAACCAAGACAGGAAAAATGAAAACAACATTAAAAAGCCGTACGGCCAAACGCGAATCTGATGTAGAACGCTAGTAGTTCGTCTTGCCTTCACAGCGGCTGGAGTGAAAAGAAAGTTGACCACAGGTCACACGAGAGCAGAGAGGATGGTGGAGGGAGGAAGTGGAACAAGGAGGAAGAGACAGAAGTGTATAGCAGTGAAGTAGAAGCCAGGACAACAGAAGCGAGCAGAGCGAGAGGGGGGGATGGGTAAGAAGAAAGATAGATAGGTAGATAAATAGAGGGATAGATAGAAAGATAGAGAAAGAGAGAGGATGGTAATATCAAAATAAGCAACAAGGATATCCAGAGGTAATGTAGTACGATCGTGTCATGCAATTCCATTTAATTGAACTGTCATTTAATTGTCTGTCTCACTCCATGCTGTCTCACTCCATGCTGTCTCACTCCAGTTTAGAAGTTCTCAACTAGAGTAAGACAGCATGTTCTTTGTCTATCTCCTTAACGTCTTGGAGATTTTAGGTATAATTGCACTATCGCGTCCATCTGTTCTAATTTAATTAAATTCTATGTCTTTGTGCAGCTGAAGTTTGCTCTGCATTTTAAATTGATGTAATGATTGCATTGTTCAATTGAATGGATTTGCATGAAACGATCGTACTGCATTACCTCTGGATATCTTTGTTGCTTATTTTGATTTTAATCACCTTACTTTGAAGTTGTATGGATAATACCGTACTAAATTCTGGTGCCTCAACTGAAGTACCATATTCATCTGAATCTCTATCTATCTATCTATCTATCTATCTATCTATCTATCTATCTATCTATCTATCTATCTATCTATCTATCTACACATATCTATATACCTATGTGTGTGTGTGTGTGTGTGTGTGTGTGTGTGTGATTGTGTGCATGCTTGTGTATCTATATGCATAAGGAAAAGAATTCCTTCAAATGGGTGTGTAAAACATGCAATTCTCCGGTACGTCAGTTGAATACCACAAAAATATGTATACAATTAATAGATTAGAGACAGGTATTCTCTGTATAGAATACATTTTGCAGTACTCAAGTGATTTGAACTTGAGAAGGTAGAGGATTAAATGTAAGGACAAGCAAGTTAGGCAAGTCAATAGACAAAAAATATTAATACAAAAAAATACACATATGTATGCATACATATATATACATATACACACACACACACACACACGCACACATATATATGTACACACACACATGTATATATATATATATATATATATATATATATATATATATATATATATATATATATATATATATATATATATATATATATATATATATATATATATATATATATATATATGTATATATATATTAATGTTAGGACAAGCAAATTAGGCAAGTCAATATACAAGAAATATTAAATACATTTAATGCAAAAAATATACACATGTTTACATATATAAGGTTCGACTTACATAGAATAGACATGGTATCAAATGAGTGTTCTACGAGTCCAACAGTTGTTTCTGGGGGATTGGTTGTCCAAAGTAATGGAAACACCTGCTGGTATCGTTTATTCAACCCCTTTAATCCCTCATATCATTTCTATTCTATGTAAGTCGGCCCTTTTATATATATACATATGTACATTTTTTTGTATTAAATATATTTAATATTCTTTTCTATATCGACTTACCTAACTTGCTTGTCCTTACATTTATTCCTTTATATATATATATATATATACATTTATTCTATTTTCGCTTTTAAATATCCCTCTTACGTGAATAATTTAGCTTTTAAACAAATGAATAAAATAATACTTTTATGTATTTCTTCATAAAGGATAAGTAAATTGGATTATGTTTAATATTTGACTTTTTGCAGCTGTTGAATCATATTGCTCCTTTGATAGCAATACTTGTAGCGTGGCAATCAATGGTACAGATTATGTATGGAAACGTTCACTTCCTTCTTCATTCCAAAATGATGCAGGACCCAAAACAGATCATTCAACAAAAACTAGATATGGTAACTATTCGCCGTTTATATGATATATCACTTTGTAATTTTTCTTTCTTGTCCTTGACACAATGCTTCAGTCAGTAAGTTTACCAATCATTACACCTGGAACTTTTATTTTAGTAAATAAGTCTATTGTTCTGGGTGTGATGTGGATGATAATAGTTTTTCCTTGTTTAGAATTTAGGTTAATTATTACGAATTTATTTGATAAGATATTCTAGATACATTATGTACCGTGCCGATCATGGTCAGATTGAGGCAGTTGTTATTCAGATTCAAAAGCTGTAAGCTGATATATATAGACAAAAAGTGGTTAGGTAGGAAATTTCAAGAGGTTCATATTCGGGAGATAAGGACTGAGCACTAGGAGAAAGAGACACTAATTGAGTGATGAGAGAAGTTACGCTATGTAAGACAACCGGGAGAGATCGTCAGTTAATTTCTTGTAATATGGATGGTATTAATCACAAGTTGTTAACGATTAAAAAGATGAGGTAGAATATTGTTTATTTGATATGTACAGTGATTGTGTCGTTGTGTTATAGAAAGATATACATTTGTCAAGTCCTCTTTAGGAATATGTTTTGAAAGTGTCTGTTCATAGAAGGCGCACATACTTAATAGTGCTAATGGGTAAAAGAAAACTTTAGGATTGGTTTTGGATAGTAGTAATTACATTAGTAATAAGCGTGAGTAAAACATATTTGTGTTGGTAGATTGTAAAAGACATTAGTAGTTGTAGTCGGTTTAAAACATTAGTATTTATAGTAAGTAAATGGTATTAGTAGCGTTAGTGAGTAAAATGCCTTTACGTGGCCGTTGGGGATAGTGAGTGAAAGCCGATAATAATTATTGTGGGTAAAATGTATTAGAAGTAGTTACGGGCAAACGACAATAGTAATGACTGTGTGTGAAAGTCATTAGTAATTGTAATAGGTAAAATCATAAGTAACAGTTGTGAATATAGACGTCTTGTCGTAAAATGTAAAATCTATCAATATTAGGACTCAGATAGGGCGGCGAGCTGGTAGAATAGTTAACATAGCGGACAAAATGTTTAGCGGCATTTCGTCCGTCTTTATCTTCTGAGTACAAATTCCACCAAGGTCTACTTTGCTCTACATCTTTCCGGTTCGATAATATAAATACCAATCAAGCACTGGGGTCGATGTAATCGACTTGCACCCTCTCCAGCAATTACTGGTCATGTGCCTAAATTTGAAATCAATGTTAGTAGTCAGTAAAAGATTTGTTCTGCTGGTGGATAAAAAGAAATGGAAGCAGGACGTTAGACTTTGCTCCAGAATAACTGGAAATCGTTTTTTCTTAAATAGTCGTAAGAGATGTAAGAGAGAAGGAGAGAAGAAACGACATACATACAGATAACCTGTTTCGGAGTGAAGTAGGATATCAGACATGCTATAAGATAAAACGTAGAATATCTGTTCCTTAGAGGGGAATAAGATGCTTGATTTGCATGTTAGCAATAAGTGATAGCTAACTGACCAGTTTGCAAGTTAGCAATCGTATACTTCAAAAAGAAGGGGACAGAATCGTGCAGTAAATAAAGAAAAGATGGGTTGGTCACGCTAGGAATGTTTTTTAGGGTATAAGGGCAGGTATGAGGATTAACGACAAGAGCAACTAAAGGCTGGCTCATTAGAGATGAAGAAACAAGTAGAAATATCAATGGCTGCAGCATCAAAATAAGGTCAAAATCAGATTATTCTATTTTAGGTCGATGTCCATAGACGCAGGCATGGGTGTGTGGCAAACGATTCGCTGCCAAATCGCATGATTCTGGGTTCATTCCCATACATGGTACCTTGGAAAAATGCCTTTTACTATAGCCTCAGACTAACCAAAGCCTTGTGAGTGCATTTGGTAGACGGAAACTGAAAGAAGCATGTCGTGTGTGTGTATATATATGTGTGTGTGTGTGTGTGTTGTGTTTGGGCGTGTGTTTGTCCTCCACAACATCTTAACAACCGGTGTTGCTGTGTTTAGATGCCTGTAATTTAGTGATTCGATAAATGAGGAACGACAGAGTGCAGTGGAATTATTTTAGCATATGATCAGGTATAGCATACAGTTCATATTTTAAAATGATTCTGCTTGTCATTGCGTTACTTAGCCCGTTGGTAACGCTTTGACGTGATTAGAGAAAAAGAGGGCGAAAGAAAATAGGGAGAGGGAAAAAGAGGGGGGGAGAAGCGTCCATGACGTGAGATAGAGGGAATATAATTGTAACGCTTTCACGTGATTAGTTGAAAGGAAAGAGTGGAGAAAGGAAAGGAGCGAACAAAGAGGATAAGGCGATTAGTGAGACTGGAAGAGGGAGGAAGAGAGAGAGAGAGAGAGAGAGAGAGAGAGAGAGAGAGAGAGAGAGAGAGAGAGAGAGAAGGGAAAGAAAAGAGACGGCGAGAGAAAAATAGGAAGAGAGAAGCATCCATGATGCGAGGTACGTGATGTGAGTGGTGATGTTCTGATGATGAGGTTAAAGAAGGACAGAGAGAAGGGTAGGGAAAGAGAGGAGTAGGGAGAGAGAGGGGTAGGAAGAGAGAGGGGTAGGGAGAAAGAGGAGTAGGGAGAGAGAGGAGTAGGGAGAGAGGGTGAGGGTGAGAGAAGAGAAGGAGAGAGAGGGGGAGAGAGAGGGAGAGAGAGGGAGAGAGAGAGAGAGGGAGAGAGAGATGATGATGGTAGTGGTAGTCGAGATGGAGGCGGTGGTAATAGGATAGTGAACAGTGTATTTTTAAAAATTAAACTACGTTTTTTTTATATCACCTATCAGTTAACGCATGCGCTTAAGTACAATTCCATGAAGTATTCTCGCTTATTTACGTGGCAGATATATGCAATTTAAACAAAGGTTGTATCATATGTACGGGATATTTTTTTGTTTGTTTATGGGAAAAATGGAAAAATAAGAGTGAATATTTATTTTACGAGTACTGCGTATCAAATCTATAAAATTGTGCAGAAAGTATGTTAAGTGTATATATAAAGTGCATTAAGTAATCATCGTATTCCAATTTATTTCACTTTTCAACGAGTAGCAGATGAGTGATTATTTTTCCATAAAGACTCAACACAGGCTGTTTTCAGCTTTTTTGGATAAAGTTTTCATAAATAACTCAATAAGTTTAGCTTTAATTCTGTGAAATATTCACAGGTCCCGCTAGTTTGATAACAATGTAAGAAATAAATTCTTTTCAACTCGTTAATATTGTTGTTGTATCATTCACATTGTGTCATTTGCTGTTTTTGTCCGTTTCTTTCTTTCTTTCTTTCTTTCTTTCTTTCTTTCAGCAGTAATAGCGTAACTTAGTTTAGACAATTTAGTAATTACATATATAATACGTATATCATACATATATAATACAAAACCACATTAAAATAGAAATCCAGAAACGAAGACAGCACAAACATGAGCAAAGAAAGGAAACAGAAGAGAAAAAAGAAGGGGAAAAGGAAGAAAACAACAAAGGAAAAGGAAAAGCATGAATCCAACACTAACTGCTTCAACTTGTCGCACATCACAAGGTTCAATGGGACCTACTAAAGCAAGCCAACATGCTCGCGGCATTACTGCGAACAATGGCGAGACTGAGACGTTGGAACAGCCAGGCACACTCACAAGCATCACGTGACACTTCGGTAAGGTGAACAGCCAAAGATGACAAGAACTTTGTTGTTAGCAGCTCAGCCCTTCCAAACGTCTCAAACATCACAGGTTGGACGATATTAGTTCACTCATAAGCTCCGGTAATTAAGGATTTTGTTCTGTTCGGTTATGGAATCAGTGATCCTTCCTTTCATTGCAGCATCAGGGGTGTGGGAGGGAGAAAAGGAGTCACAGATTGTGACAAACCGGATGAGGGGCAAAGGGTAAAACCGCCTGGTCTCTTCCCATCACTTCTGGATAATCACGACGTCAACAGAACAGCCTGTTCGTGAAATTAATGTGCACGTGGCTGAGCACTCCGCATACACTACTCTCAACGTAGTAATCAGGGAGATTCAGCGTGACACAGAGTGTGACAAGGCTGGCCCTTGGAAATACAGGAACTACTCATTTTTTTTTCAGTTGAGTGAACTAGAACAACGTGAAATAAAGTATTTTGCTCAGGGACACAACGTGTTGCCGGGAACTGAACTCACGACCTTACGATCGAGAGCCGAATACCCTAACCACTTAACCATATATATAACCCTAATCCTAATCACTAAGGCACTAATTATATATATAATTATTAAATAATCTAAACATAACTTATTTATTTCCCTAAGTTCTCAGAAGTAGAGGCAATTACTGTTCCATGCCAAACATAATGTGATAAAGTAAATTTCAGTTAAACAAAGTGTTTTAATTTATACACAAGTCAACTATTTGTCCCCTCATCGCAAGCATTGAAATTTGTGTATCAGTATAGTTACATGGATAATAATATTTCTATCATTAGTTAAGGCGGTTAACTGGCAGAATCGTTAGCACGCTGGGCAAAATACTTAGCGGCATTTCGTCCGTCTTTACGGTCTGAGTTTAAATTCCACCAAGGTCGAATTTGCCTTTCATCCTCTCGGAGTCCATAAAGTAACGACCAATCGAATAGTGGGGTTGAGGTAATCCCCTCCCCGAAATTGCTGACTTTTTACCAAAATCTGAAATCAATATTTCCATTATTAGTTAAAAATGGAGGCGCATGGCTCAGTAGTTAGAGTGTCAGGCACATAATCATGGGGTAGTGAGTTCGATTCCCTGACCGGGCTGTGTGATGTGTTTTTGAGTAAAACCTTTTATTTCACATTGCTCCAGTTCACTCAGCTGTAGAAATGAGTTGCGACGTCACTGGTGCCAAGCTGTATCAGCCTTTGTCTTTCCCTTGGATAACATTGGTGGCGTGCGTGAAGCCTGAATGCACGGATGACTGTTGGTCTTTCATAAACCACCTTGTTCGGACTTGTGCTTCGAAGGGGAACTTTTTAGATGCAATCCCAGGGTCATTCATGACCGAAGCGATGTGTGTGATTTTACCCATTTTTTTATCATTAGCTAATTTAAGGCACCATAATAATACATTCTTTGTATAAGTCATCCTTCTGTTTTCAATAACGTGATGTACACGAACACTACCGTTTATCGTACGCTTATTTTAAATAGATTTTAACTTTCATTTCGTATTTTACGTTGAACATTAATTGCCTTTATTTCTCACGAGAAATATGAAAGAAAAAGGGAAACAACTATACAACCCTGCTACCAGAAAGGGAAATGAATAAAAGATTAAAATTGATTTTGTGAATGAATGATATTAGCATTACATTTACAAATGACTGTAGTGGAAGTACTAAAATCTAAACATATGATGTAACTTAATAATTTTATGTGTGGGTCCATCTGAATAAAACCATTAGGAAATTATTTGTTGATAAGGTTTACTTTGGTAAATATATTGACAAGAATAAAAGAAATGTATATTTGTTATTTGTCATACATATGTTATTTATGTTTTTAATGTTATAATTTTTATTTTACAGGGAAATATATGTTTGCCTCTGCAGTGGGCTTTCCTGGTCAAAAAGCGTATTTGAAAACAAAAACCTTTACTATTGCGGCTAACAGTCTTAGTTTCTACTATTACATGTCTGGAAGAGAAATGGGGAAACTAAATATTTATAGTAAAAGTAACTCAAGACAAACTCTAATGAAAACTTTATCAGGCAATCAAGGTAATAAATGGAAGTATGCATGTATCCCTCTGACAAATAAATATAGGTAAGAAAAATTTCTTGGTTTTAATTTCATTTTAAATGCTCACTATTTATTTTCTGTTGGTCTGCCTAATCAGATAATCCGTCTTAGTTTAACTGCTCACTTCTAGCATCCCATCTAATTAGCATAGAATAGTTCATTTGCACGATAGTTCATTAGCATAGAATAGTTCATTTGCACGAACTTCCGATAACATTTCTCTTACCGCAGTCACTGATCTAAACATGTCTCACTTCAACATATTCTGAAACAATCTCATTTGTCTATGAGGGACTGAAAAGTTTAGATTTCATTTTCCATCTTCAGGGTTAGAAAATATTCCAAATATTTCAACTTTAGACAGCTGACCAGACTTGCAAATAAGCTTTTGAACAGTTGATGGTTCTTTATAAGTTACCAAAACAACTTTCATTAGTATAGTATATTAGTATAGTATATTATATTTCCGTATACAAACATCCTGGATAGAATCTTTTAAACGATAAACAGAATTTATCCAATGGCTTATCAAATATTCTCTCTACCTATTCGCTAGACACAAAAACATCAATGTAATAATAAGGTTTTTTCGCCTTAGCTGTCATTCACAAAACTGCTAACGTCAAAGAAATAATATATCCGTCAAATGTAAATAATTTAAATAATATAAAAGAAATAATCGTCTACCCTGTCCTTTCTAAGAGAGTGACATAGGATTAAAAGGGGGTTTTGCTGGTATTTCTGGCAGCTCAAGTGACCATTTAAAACTTGCATCGTCTGCTTGAGTATTTCGCAGTAACTTCCACTCATGACAGAAATAATTAAATGTAAATATTATTCTAAAACTTGATAATTTTAGTATCTATAATTTTCAAGTTTTAGTAATGAAATCTTTTCAATGATCTTTCACGAGCTGAGGCACCACGGAAAGTCCAATGTCAGCACTGGTCGTTCACACTGTTAATCATAAGAAGCTCGTATCCTTGCAATTATAAACAGTTCTCTCTTTTTATAAAATATGATAATGGTGCCATAAGCCAATGTTGATTTCTACTTTCGTCGTCGTCGTCATCGTCGTCATCATCATCATCATCATCGTCGTCGTCGTCGTCGTCGTCGTCGTCGTCGTCGTCGTCGTCATCATCATCATCATCATCGTCGTCGTCGTCACTGTTCAACGTCCATTTTCTATATTAAAATGGGTTGTTCAGTTTGACAGGAGTTTACCAGCCGGAGAGCTGTCCAGACTACAATTCACTGTTTAGGCATAGTTTCTATGGTTGGGTGCCTTTACTTACGCCAGCAACTTTACAAGAGTGTGCTGGGCGCTTTTTACGTGCCACTGGCATCGGTGCGTTTACGCGTGGCACTAGTACGAGTGCATTTCAAGTGGCACCAGCACGAGTGTATTTTATGTGGCACCGATAACTACAAAGGACATACCTGTATGTATGGTTGACCGCGATTTTACTTAACTTGATGCATCTTCTCAAGTATAGCAAATTGTCTCAAATCCTGATCTCTTGTCATTTCCTCAGCTAGGTCCAGTGTCTGAAGATCCTTTCACACCGTTTCGCCTAATGTCTTCCTGGGTCTACCTCTTCCGTAGGTCCCACCCCTAATTAGAGCTTGGCACTTCTTTACGAAGCTGTCCTCATCCATATGCATCAAATGACCAAACGTGCGCAGTCTTCTCTCTTGCACATATCTGATGCTTCTTATACCCAGTTTTCCTCTTAAATCATTTACACTCTGTCATGCATGCACACTGGCACTACCCATCCAGCAGAGCATGTTAACTTCATTTCTTTCAAGTCTTCGCAAGTCTTCAGTAGTCATAGCCCACTTCTCTGTAGCATAGCTGTACGTACAGAGGCTTCATAAATCTGCTTTTCATTCTGAGGAAGAGGCCCTTAGTTTCGGAAAGAGAAGCTCTCTGACATTTGCTAAGCCCGTTCTTACTCTCGCAGCTACACTTTTAAAGCTTCCTCTTCCACTGCTAACTTGGTCACCTAGGTAACTGAAACTATCTACTACTTCTAAGGATTCCCACCCACAAGCATTTGAGGAAGTCTATTTTGTGCACATTTTTAGTACTTATTGTACCTCTAATTTGTTACCGCTACACCTGTTATGTGTCCAATGCTTAGACTATGTACAACGTATGGAGTTTCTACCAACACACTTCTTATACATCAAGCAGGGCTATCTCCCAGAAGGGATTATGCTTTGTCTGTTTTCCTACTTATTAGGACTTTGGTCTTAACTAAATTAACTCTAAAACCCTTAGATTACAGGCTTTCTTTCCACACCTGAATTCCTTCTCTAGGTCAGGTAGTGATTCAGCTATAAGAACAATGTCATCCCTAGCTTCTGCATTGACCACTAGAAGGGAGCGGGTGACCCTGTCAACGGCTTTCTGGATGTCAACAAAAAACCAAGTATTGAGGTATATTTTTACCTAAATACTTCTGCAGTTGCCTTACCAGGAATATAGCATCAATCGTGCTTCTCCCAGCGGTTTTCAGCTTTGTGGTTTCCAAGGAAATTTTTAACAACTTGAACAAAAGATGTAAATGCTCCTAGGTCATTCTCATTAAGATTAGATGGAAACGATGAATCGTGGGTGACACTACACATCTGTTGTCCAGTGAAAACTCCAGCTTCTATCCTAGCATCTGTCTATGTTCCTTTGAATTTATCCTCTAAATATTAGAAACCACTAACTTGATGATCCATACCCTTCATAAAATTTTTCATAAAGACAAGTTTAATCTGAAGTGGTGGAAGATGTACTTTCTCAGCGTCAATAAGCGTTTGATGGTTCACATTGTGTTTACCAACATTTTCTATTCTAGATGGAAATTATGTTTTTTTGTAGTGGCTTTTGTCATCTCTGCTGTTCCTTAGACACAAAAAACACATATGTTTTGTGTAGCCCAACTGTAACTCAAGAAGTAATGATACAACGTTAAGATCGCCACAAATGTTCCGTATGTGGTCCTTATACTTGATTTGTCTTAACAACAGTTCCGATTTTTCGTAAGTCTTGCTAAGGCCAGTGGCATGTGCTACAGGTATGAAAGGTTTTTCTTTACTGTTGTGCAGTAATACAGCTTTAAGGCTAGCTTTACTAGAGTCAATGAACAGTTTCCATTCTTTTGGATTATAGTGAAAGACAATCATTTCCATCAAGCCACTGATATCGTGACAGAAACAAACGTTTTCCTCCTGTAAGTAAAGTTTTAAAAACTGCAAATTTTAATGGTGGAAATGGGAAAACTTTGATGTTTGGCTGGAGAGAAATGCCATTCTTGAAGTCTGGAACCAAGCCACTCTGCCTTTTAGTTTTGGTAATTTCAAATCGCACACTATATCATTTAACTCTCATTGACCTAACAAATGTGGGGAACTAGTTGCATCTGGAACATATACGCCATCTTTACCTATTCCTACATCACAAGCAGAATCTTAGTATGAACTGCTGTTTATTGTCGTTGCTGGTGGAACTGGTGGTGGATTTGCTTCATCGCGTGGTACTGATTTTATTGCTGATTCATAATATTTGCTTTTCTTTGTGAAACCAGCAATTTTTCTCAAATAAAAATAATAACCATTGAAGTGATTTTTCAGCTCACCCCAAACCATGAGGATTGAGAATGGCATAGCTTTCCTTTTATCATTCATCCAATCTGTTAACATTCCATTGCAATGTGTACAGAAAATATGTGGTGCCCAGTCCCTCCCTGGCTCTCCTAATTTGCAGACAAAATAATACCTGTAGGCAAGTTCAATCTTTGTTGTTATGTTTCTACGTTATGGCTTAGATGTATATTGTCCACAGATATCGTAGAAGTTGTCTGGGTGACTTACAGAACCACGTCTATTTGATTGCATTTAATTACCACACAATATCTGAAAAATAAATTACGTAGAAAGTAATAATTATGATGTACAAAATAGAAATAAATACACACCGTAATACAAAATAAGTTATCACAGCTCCTTACTTGTTTACAAGCAAAGAGCTTGAACAACTGCTCTATTTGTCTATCACGTGGAAAAAGACCGTTGGGCCTTTTGCCATCTCCGGATAAATTTTATTGATCAAAAGCCGATTAAGCCGATTAAAACTAAAAACTGGACGTAGGAAAACTTGTAGGAAATTTTAGTGATTTCAATTTTATACAAAATCTATACAAAAAATCTAATCACAGATTTTAAATCAGCATACAGAAATTAGCTAAGAACACCTTTTTGGTCTTCTGTAACAAAATCTTTCTGGACTAGTGTTATCTATCTCTCTATACAAAAAAATCCTTTGTATCTCAGTTCCCAATGCATTCTCAAAAGGTCCAACCAAATCAAATCAAATTTTACATGGTAATACTATGAGATCACAGGAGTGTGAAAATGTTTTTTTTTTTGGGATTAAAACAATGCAACATTGGCACTAGTTCCGTATTACGTCTGAAAACTCGAAGAATAAAAGTGAAACCGTCGATGAAGTTATCAATAGTTTCACTTTTATATCGTTTCACTTTTAATAAATTCACTTTTATTCTTTCACTTTTAATAGTTTCACTATATCGTCACCACCACCACCATCATCATCATCATTTAACGTCCGCTTTCCATGCTGGCATGGGTTGGACGGTTTGATTGGGTACTGGTGAGCCAGATGGCTGCACCAGGCTCGGACAAAGACACAAATGATAATGGAATGAAAAAAATGAAAATATGATTGGTGGGAGAGGCAGACGACGCCCGCCGATTGCTGCTTCCCGAAAACATTGTTCTTTTTTCCTCAACAACACAAAATAAGGTATTGAACCTCTTACCAAAGTTCAAAGAATGGACGCAATCGTCCTTACAAGATGAAGCGCTGAGCCTCTTACCAAAAAATAAGAAATTCAAATTTCAAATCAAGACACTAAGGCCTCTTACCTTTCCTCCCCCGACCAGGTAATTTGCCCCCCGCAGGCAATCTTGCAGTTCTAAGTCGGGGCTCCAGGAAGCAAAACTATATTGGTCCTTGGGAAAGGAGTCCATCACCCTGAACATATCATTTTCTATTATGACCGCTTTTACCTGCGGAGGCCAATCCGGATCTTCAGAACAGGACAGGACTCCTTCCCGCTGGCCCTCTAGCTTCTTCAAAAAGCTCTGTACAACCCAAGCTTTATGAAAGAAGATCACAAATTCATCCTTCATCATAATGGGAGGGGTCACAGTTTCCTCCGTCAGTGGCACAAATCCCATCGACGAGGTTTCAGGACATGCCGGCAGTGTACTACTTACCACCGGCAATGTCCCATTCTTCTTTTTCTTTTTTTCTCCCTTGTGCTACAGGAGGGTGTAGTTCTTCCGTTTTATCCAGAGGATCTTCCCTCCCTCTCACAGCCTTGGGGTCTTTCGGTGTGCAACCATTGTTGCTCACCTTCCTTTCTTCCCTTTTTCGAGGAGGTCTCCAGCTTCTCGACTGTTTCCATCTCTCCCTCCGAAGGAGGAGGGAGCGCTACCTTTACTAACTGCTCCAGGAGCCTACTTTCGTCCTGGGGACAGTTCTTTCTAATATGGTCCGTTTCCAGGCATAGGTGACACTTGGGTGGTGGGGGGCGCATACCTCAAGTATCACAGGATACCTGCAACCGGCCATTTTCAAAAATCTGGAAATACCAGACCATTAGCGGCTGATTGGATTCATAGGGTCAAAACTGCTTTTGACCCCATGTCAATTAGCCGCCGGCAACAATTTCACATTTAAAAGCTTGGGCCCGCTGCCACCCAGACCCCGGCGGATAGTGTCCTCTATCCATTCCGGTTCAATGCCCGGTGACAGCCCACAGGCCCAAGCTCTTATCAGTTTCTTTCCACAATAAGTGAGGAGGAACAAAATCTCATTGCCCTCCAAGGGCTGGCTCGCAAACTTGCGAACCAACTAAGGAGTGTCAAATAGCCACGTCGTTGCATATTTAGCACCCCTGGAAAGAAACTTAATAGTTGGCAGATTCTCTGCCAACTCTTTTTCTATATCTGTCTTAGGAAAACAGGAATAGTGTCGAGTGACATAGAATAAGTCTTCAACACCACCGTTCTTTCCTCTAATTCTTTTAGACATTGCTTGGGTGGGATGATTTCTCACTCCAACGCAGTGTTCAATTTCTTCGCCATGCTTTGAAGAAAAAGTTCAGGAAACAGTTAAAAAAAATAACAAAAGTCTAAACAAAGTCAAAAAACAGTTCGAAGGAAGACAAAGAAGGGAAAAAGAAAGAAGGAAGACAGTTCAAAACACGGCAACACACAATTCCGGCCAACCGGTACTCCTGGCCAAAAGGTACTCCAAAGGTGAACAGGGACATAGCAGCAGGAATACAGGTTCAAAAAATCCACCACAAATTGGTAAAAATTCAGAAAAGTTTTTCACAAAAATTTTCACAATTTTTTGGAGGCGGGATACGCCATCAAAACAGTTCTCCCAATTAAGTGAGACAACGCAAATATAGGTAGACAAATGCCCAAAATCCAGTACGGATTTCTTGTTCGAAAAAAATTGACAACAAACAACAAGCCCCCACTGAATCTCCAAAAACAAATGTCTTACCTTACAGTTGCGTCTTCACAGTTCTTCAATTCAAGATCGCTGCAAAGCAACGTCTTGACGAAAGAAGTAAAACTAACTAACGCATGCGCGTAAGAAAGCTACTTACCACACAACCAGTCCTTCGCATACATATGTACGTATATATATATATATATATATATATATATATATATATATATATATATATATATATATATATATATATATATATATATATATATATATGTATATATATGTATATATGTGCATATATATATGTATATATATGTATAATATATATATGTGTGCCTGTGTTTTTACCTCCACCATCGTTTGGCAACCGATGTTGCTGTGTAACCTACCAGTTCGGCCAAATACACCAATAGAATAAGTACTTGTCTTAGAAGAAATACTGGAATCGATGTGTTCGACTAAAGGCCGTGCTCTAGCATGGCCACAGTCACATGGCTGAAACAAGTAGAACAATAAATAATTATGCCAGTTTAATGCCCAGCAACGCCGAGTATCTCTGCTAGTCTATATACTACTAAAACTGTGTGATTGATTCTTGCTTGCGATCTTGCTTGCGTTCGTGTTTGTCTGTAACTTAATACAGTTAAACCTGCGCATAATAGGACAATACTCTGAAAATAAAGTAACCCTGAAATGTGAATAGAAAGTGAATAAAACAAGTTTCACGTAAATCGGACCACGGATTCCCGAGATACAGTATTTTTTCGGTTTGTTTCCATCATGAAGTTATTGCCATTTACTTTGAACACCTGCATAGTTTTGCTGGCATAACTACCGATGTGTACCCCGCCGAATTTGTGCCTCATATCTTCCAAGAAAATGGAGTCTTTTCAAAAAATACCTCTTAGACACTGTGGATTCAGAGTATAGAGGGCTTTATGGCAATGAATTTTTCCAAGCGGGTGGGGAGAGGAATTTCAGAAAATTCGCACGATACGACTTTTTCCCTCATAACTTTCAGGAAAATGAATTTCTTTTAAAGAAATGTTATACAAATACTTTACAAATAGCATAGATTACGATTATAAAGAAATTTATGAGGAAATTTTTATTCCGAGGGAGTGAGAAGAGGAGTTTCGAAAAACAGAGTTTTGGATAATTTAACAGAACCAAACCGGCACATAATAGGAAAGTACTCTAAAAGTAATGCACCCTTGAAGTGTGAATACAAAGGGAAAACACGTATCGCGTAAATCGGACCACGGGTTCCCGAGATACGGGGTCTTTTTCGGTTTGTTTCCAGCATGGGGTTATTGCCCTTCTTTATGAAGACCTAGATAGTTTTGTTGTCATAACTACTGACGTGTACCCCACCCACTTTTTTGCCTCATTTCTTCCATAAAAATGGAGACTTTTCAAAAAATACCTCTTAGACGCTGTGGATTCAGAGTATAGAGGGCTTTATGTCAACGAATTTTTCCAAAGGGGTGGGGAAAGGAGTTTCAGAAAATTCATACGATACAACTTTTTACCTCATAAACTTTTAGATAAGTGGATTTCTTTTAATGAAATGTTATACAAATACCTTACGATTATAAAGAAATTTGTGTGTAAATGTTTTTCCGAGGGAGTGGGGAGACTTTTTGGATAATTTAACAGAGCCAAACCGGCGCATAATGGGAAAATACTCTAAAAGTAAGGTACCCCTGAAGTGTCAATACAAACGGAATAAAATACGTTTCGCATAAATCAGACCACAGATTCCGAGATACCAGGTTTTTGGGGGTACCTTCATAAATAGTCAAAACGGTGCATAACGAGAAAATTCTCCGAAAGTGATATAACCCTTAAATGGAAAATTTGTTTCCATTGATTTTATGTTTACATCATGTTACAATTCCTTTTGCATTTTTCTAGAAGTGCACACATATGCCATAAATAAATGCTGTTACTGGAGCTGAAGTTTATCCCGGAAGTTCTATTTCTATTAGATGATGTAAATAATCAGTAAAACTTTAAACATGAACCTGTAAATCAGACCTATGATGACACGAACGAATTGAAATATTTAATTGAATTATCCTAAAATGAACTTTCATTTCAATGAAAAATTGAAATCAGCTACAATGTTTTATAACTTGAAACGTCAGTGATACAACGGGCCACGGGTAGAGTAGTCAACTATAAATAGACAATATGTAACATAGCGATGATGTCTTGTTAATGTTTAACACTGCCACAAATGATACAAGACGGTGATCTGGCAGAAACGTTAGCACGCCGGGCGAAATGCTTAACGGTATTTAGTCTCTATGTTCTGAGTTCAAATTTCGTCGAGATCGCTTTTACTTTTCAGGGTCGATAAATTAAGTACCAGTTACGTACTGGTGTCAATTTAATCGACTGGCCCCATCCTCAAAAACTTCGGGTCTTCTGCCCAGGGCAGAAAAAAATGACCTTACACAGTTACGAACACAGCAGCATATATAAGTCATGCTGGTTAGGATTTGAAGATATTTTAAGCCAATCATAAAAAGTCGATGACTTTAGATATTTTCTTTGACCTTATGTAAACTTTCATAACTTTTCCTACCTATTAAAACGTTTCTATTTTCTTTTTAAATGTTTATTTGAAGAAATCTGCAAATCATATTCGAGGCTGTTCAAGGATCCGGTTACATGAGTGATATAGCTATTGATGATCTGACCATGTCAACAAACGACTGTTCATGTAAGAGAATGAATATATTATCACATGTTACCTACAATGCTATTGTTGATAATTAGCTTTAACTATTATGTATATGAACACCAGTGTGTGTGTGTGTGTGTGTGTGTGTGTGTGTGTGTGTGTGTGTGTGTGTGTGTGTGTGTGTATGCGTACGTGTGTGTGTGTGTGTTTGTGTGTGTGTGTGTGTGGGGGTGTTTGTGTGTGTGTGTGTGTGTGTGTGTATGCGTACGTGTGTGTGTTTGTGTGTATGTGTGTGTATGTAAGTCTGTATGTATGTGAGTGTATCTTGGTAATCCATATATTTACTCAAGTTTATTCCATTCCATTTATATTATAGTATTGATTTCATCATGCAACCGAATAAGTAAAAGAACAAAAAGAAGGATTAATAGAAAATTTGAAAAATGTTCTTCGTCTTCTTTTAGATATGTTTCCAATTTTTAAATATCCTACTGACATACATTTGTGTCTCATATAATTATGTTTGCAAAATATGGAGTGTCTCTGCTTCTGCTTAAACCCGAAATTCATCTATGGTTTGCTTAAAGAAGTCTATTCTAGGTTTGCTAGTTCAGTACTAGATACAAGTGCATCATACGAGAGGTCCTCTCCCTAGTAACTGAGTCTACTGTAGACAATTGACACTTCACCATCAAATACTGTCCTAATATCTTGAGAAGGAAAAGTACACATTGGATAAGTGAAGCCTGGCAAACACCTGATATACTGGATAGATATGATTGAAATGATTGCGACCATATATGTCTGGTCAGCATGGATCTTGGGTGAGACATCAGAAACAACATAATACAATAGAATTTATATATAAAACGTTGTACTTATTACACTCTTGCTCAGTGTGAAAACAGCTTGGAAATTCAGTTTCTACAATAAATGTTCTTGTATTGAGCAATAAAAATGTGTTACTATGAAATACTGTTAAATATACCAAACATTCCAAATAGTCAGTATTTTGCCCTGCTTATTGTTGTTTGATGAAGGCACGTAGCTTAGTGGTCAGGGTGATCGGCTCATAATCGAAAGGTCATGAGTTCAATTCCCAGCGGGGCGTTTTGTTCTTGAGCAAGATACTCTATTTTATGTTGCTCCAGTTTACTCAGCTGGCAAAATTGAGTTTTAACTGTAATTCGAAGGGTCGGCCTTGTCACATTCTGTGTCACGCTGAATTTGCTTGAGAAATACGCTAAAGGTATGCCTGTCTGTGGAGTGCTCAGCCACTTGCACGTTAATTTCACAAGCAGGCTGTTCCGTTGATTAGATCAGCTAGAGCCCTTGTCATCACAACCGATGGAGTGCCACTTATTGTTATTTGAATCCGATGGATATTCTTGCTTGATTACTAACTAGCTCTTGTCTAGATTTTCATATGAACAAATGCATAATAAAGGAAGATTTACACATACACTTGTGTATGTGATGTTTTCAACTGCATCTGTGTGTAGATTGATGGATGTTCAGATATGTATCTAAATGAATGCAAAAACTAAATTTCATTCTTATCTCTAGAGTTGTTTACAGGAGGTCCCCAATCAAATATCTGTATTCTAAAATATGTGAATTTGAGAAATATTGAAAGCAATATCATTGACAGTCAAGTTAATACGGCTGAACGATACGAGTCTGTCAAAATGATATTTTGCTCACAGGTTGAAAGGTTTGTTGGTGGTTCTAGGAAAACAAATAATAATAGCTTTAAAATAAACTGAGCAAGGAGCATAATAAGCACAAAAAGGCGTGAGACACCGGATTTTGATTATACCATATTCAAATTTGTAATGGTTAACCGGCCATATCCGGCCAAAATATTCTACATGTTTCATGTTCAAACTGGCCAGTTTGAAAGTCAACCCTACAACATAATTCCCAAAATACAATATAATCCTACAATATCTTTCCATAAATTAAGTGATCTCATCAAAATCTCAAAGCTATGAGATAATCCATGTTTAATTCAAAACAATGTAATTGATTAAACATTATTTTTGATAGAATAATTTGAATGCTAGAGGGTTAAATGTGAATATAAATCAATTTGTTAAGTGGGTAAACACTAAAAACAGCAACTGGCAGTGATCTCTACAATTAGGTCCACATCACTGGTCATCATATATTGTGAACCAAGAATATATCTGGTAAGTAAACAGGTCAATCATTCTAACAAACTTGTGGATATATTGCCTGAAAGTTGTGGTCCATGGTGAAAGAATTGTAAAGAAATTGATTTTAGAATGTAACTTTGGTCATCAAATACATTGATTTTCTGAGTAACTGCTCAGAGATAATTGTTTTAACTACTTAAATCACACATTTTCCATTAATTTCAGTCTGGAATGCTTCCTGTAATTTTCGTGAAGACACTTGCAATTATGATATTGATTCCACATATTCAAACTATGGCTGGGGTATGGGCAGGTTGTCTGGACTAAGAGACCGTTCAAGTTCTGGTAATTAACTCTCTTTTACTTATCATTGTTTCAAGTAGAAACCGTATTCAAAATTTGAATTACTATTAAAGAATTACAGAAACTTCTAGTTCCATATCTACAAGAAATCTTTTACATATTCCGGCAGAACTCTTTGGGTATGAAATTCAAATCTCACCAAGATCAAATTTGTCGTCCGTGTAAAGTCGATAAATAATGTACCCGTCTTGATAATCAGAATAATTATAACTGCAAGTTTGTTCCATTCATTTGTATTACCCAAGGGAAATAACTTATCTTGATAAAGGAAGTAGCTAAGGAATAGTGTAGTACGTACTCGGTGCAAACACTGGTATACTAACGATGTGATATCTGGCAGATTACAAGAGAATCATAACTTCATATACGCTAAATAGATATGAATAGTCAATAGTAAGAACATCCTCAGCTGCTCACATTCTTCATTAGATGTTTTTTTATAGTTTGTTTCCTAGAGCATCACATTAGTGTTGGAATTGTGTAATAGTAATAAAAGTATGAATACATATAAAATATGGAAGAAATACAGTAACCATAAGAGCATCATAGCAAACCACAGCGCATACCCAAAGCACACAGAGCTGCGCTCGACAATGAAGTGAAAGCACGCTATAAAAATAAAACTACCGAATAATAATAATAATAATAATAATAATAATAATAATAACATCGAAAAATACCTTAGGAATGAGAACCCAGGTTCGAAATTTCCCCAAGACACCTGATGAAGGCTGGAAGGTATATCAGCCAAAACGTTGTGTTAATAACAAACAAGATGAGGAGAAATATCCGTCAAATGTAAATAATGTACATAATTCCTCATCTCTTAAATATAGAATTGTATAACTTGCTTTGGTCTCAAACTGGGTTTGGAAACCTAACATCGCTGAAGGCTGCACTTCAGCTCCTAAGATTGTACAGCTTTATGTTCCAACTTCTAATTACGAGTTAAACTAAGCGGTTTTAAGGGCAGTAACTGAGCAGCAATTATCATAGATCCATGTATTATTACAATTACATGATCCCCGTTAACATATATTTGAAGATTATTTTTGTCTTATCCCATGCCTGAAATATAGTACTGTATTTACCTACCGTATCAAAGGAGGTTAATTTATACATTTCTTGAGTAGGATAAAATTTTGCGTGCCGTCTTTCTCCAAATTAAAACTGTTATTGGCAGGCCATCACCAATATGATCAGTCTTTTCATGACCATCAACAATTCTTCGAACAAACTTTCAGGGAACACTTCTTATTAGTTACAGATATAATACTTGTGGACACAGTGTGATTTTTCTAAGTCAACAAGACCCATGGGATGCTCCCACTGGAGTCTGGCTTTATGTGTAAGCTATGACTCAACCAAAATATAATTTTGCTTAACATGCAAGGTTAAAATGAGTTTCCCCCTATAAAAATCGAAAGTCATGAAGACAAGTAAACTAGATTTTATGTAATTTTCCTATCTATTTTATTAACTATGTGTCGAATTTAACCTGTATGATATTAATTTTCATTCATTTCCTTATTTTATTGGTCCATAATCAACAACCTTCTTTAGACGTTAATTTGTTAACCATCAGGTTCTTACCAACTTACTCCACATCAGTTCTTTAGCTTTAAAATGCGTTTTCCCTAACTGTTTTCAAATACGTAACAGCTAACATCCAACGAAACACCGCCATAAAAGATATAGAACTACACCAAAGTGAAAACAATACTTTTAGGCGCCTTGATCTCTCCAAACTGCTAAGGATCATCATAAAAGAGAAACGGCTCTGCATGCAGTAGCACGAGCTCTCTAATGCTAATGCCATATCTGATAGAGAGAGGTTTAACAAGCTGCCTTTTATTAATGTTTTTAGCGAGGTCATTTCTCTTGTCAGAACTTCAGCATGGAGATGTACTTCCCCGATGCATAATTGTTATGTCAATATTGCCACAGTATATCATAGAATACAATGAAAAAATGCTTCCCAGTTGAGCCCTGTCATCAGACTGTACAAAGGCTCATCCCGTGGAAAACATTTCAGAAGATGCCTTATTTGATGATGAAGAATCTTAGATCCATTTATTTAGTTCGTGACTAGTGCAAGTAGTAAATCTGAAGATGCTAATATGCACATTACAAATTTGTGAGTCATTTCTTTCCATTTCAGAAGATTTGTGGTCACCAATCCTATTTGTGCACACACAGCTAGTATGAAAATCACACTTTCTGTCCACCTACTAGAAACCTATCAATCACCCATTATATTTAGTCTATTTGCTGCCCTGACTTTATACTCAAATTTCACCCTGAAATGTGTTATCCGCACATATATAGATTTTACCCACCTACTCATTCAACTCCCATTTAGATATCAGTAATCATGACTCCAAATCATTTCTGTTCAATGTCTCCCGCTCCGTTTCTTCTAAATATCTCAGCTACTTCTATCACTTTCCGAATTCCTCTAACACTGACAACTCAGCCACCTTTCATTCTGCAACAAAATAATTTATCTCCCTTAACAACTCTTTGAAATTATCATTTTCCATAACTTATTATGCATGACTCTTATCAGCTTTCATAATTCCCCTTAAAACTGATACAGCTGGTGCTATTAAACTCCTTACGAAAATTGGCAATACATTCTTGAATGACACGCAAGTACCTTAAGCATTGGTACTTTAAACATTCTTAATCTTTTGCACACCTCCAAACCCATCCTCTCTAAAATCACCCTAATCTATTCACTTATATGATCTAATTACTGTCTAACCAAAGCTACTACAGATCCGCATACTATACAACAATATTGCCAACAACTACCATTACCACACAGGCCCTATGATACTTCAAATCTGAAGAATTGAAGGTGACATTGAACCAGTGAAATGAGGATCATGGTTACTGATATGTAAAGGAGAGAGAAGAGTGGCTGGAGTAGCATGTTTTATTCTAATTATCCAATGACGGCAAATATACCTTATCTATCTAGGGAGCTAAGTAGGTGACTAGGTGACCAAAGCCATTCTCTTAGACACGTCTCTTGATAGCCCTTGTAAAGAAAAGCTCATGCTTTCCAAAATCCAAATTAATTCACACCGAGTTACACAATAGTAATATAGATAAAGAAAATTACATACAATGCTAGGAAAAGTTTGTATTTATCAAATAAAGTACACAAGTATTACCCAATCACAATTCATGCAAGACTTCCATCCGTTAAAATTTACAGACTTCATATATCACACATTCTTCGAGCTTTTCACCACATAATTTTCGCATGTCTTATTTGTTCCCCATCAAAGCCATTTCAAGCAGACTAGTGGAATTCTCGTAACCACTGTTTGGCATTAAAAAGGAGATTCAGCCGTAGAGACCTTACCAAAACAGACGGCTGAAGCCTGATGTAGCCCTGAAGCTTATCAGTTCCTGCCAAACTGTCTAGTCCATGCCAGTATGGAGAATGGCCTTTAAATTATGATAATGATGATGATAATGGTGATGGTGATGATGATGATGAGGAGGAGGAGGATCACCACCACATGTCGATTATAATGGTTCTTAAAGTAGGAGCATCAATGTTTACTACCGAATATGAACCTGATCTATGTTGCACAAACTAGACAACATAGTATCAATAAAAATATATTTGATATTTGATAAATATTTTCATGAAATTATACCACAGTTTCATGAATTTGGAATAACATTTCTCTCATTGTATCATCAGATTGACGAATGATCATTGGTGAATTCTTGGACAAGTGTTTCTCAATGCAATTCATTCTGAATATTTCTGAATCGGTAGCCTTTTCCTTGTTTCATGCCAATATAGTCCCTCTTACTAACAACTTTACAGGGTAGTACCAAGCACTACTGAAGACTGTTGAATCAATGATGATAAATATGGCCAAAGTATATTCGTTTCTACTTACGTACATGGGCAGCAGGTCGGAAGAATTGCTTACATAGTTTTAGAAGTAAGCTTCATTCATACTCCTAACTCTTCTGTTTGTTTTGTAGGATACTACCAGGTATTTAAAGGGTATTACTATAGCACAATCAGAGCCAGATTAACATCACCTTTACTTGATCTTCCACCGACGAAAACCAAGGTCACGTTTTATTACTATATGAAAGGTAGTAGTCCTAGAGAACTACAATTACGATTTGTGGAAGATGAAGATCAAAATTCATGGCATACTGATGCATCATACTTTTGGCAAGATTCTGGAGACCATGGATCTCTATGGCAATATGGTTGCATGGAGCTGCCTACTAGTAAAAAAGGAAGAATCGTGTTCTATGGTATGTCAGGAAGGAGATGGTCTGGTGGAATGGTACTTGATGATATTGTCATTTCCAAAGGTTCCTGTCAAAGTAAGTAGCTTTCTATTTTGTATCATTACATGTACTGAATAATTTTTGAAATACATTTTCTAAGTATTTTACATCTGTGTTATATATTTTATGTGAAAAAACACTTCGCATATTTTAATAAATTTTGTTCATTTAATTTTCCTAAAACAAAGTATACCTTGTTGTATTTTGGGGGTGTTATTTGTGCTAATAAAAACCCATGCAGTAGTTCTTCATTATTTTTTAATTAACACTCAAGTAATCAACCAATTTACTAAATGATTAGTATTGATTGCCTGGTTAACCCATTACCTACCAGTGATCTCATATGAGATCACTTAAAATTTACAAATTTCGTAATTATCTGTCAATATTTACACATATCTAACCTTTTTGCTATATCTACTGGGCATATTTCTCTGATATTCAAATGAGGTTTGCTAATTTTTCACCCAATATCTCGTTTATTTCTATTTAAAATGTTATTTTGAAATGTTATTTTGATCATTCCAGCGTGTTTCTAAGGCTGTTTTATGCTAGAAATCAAAGTTTCATAAAAAAGATTCCGGTTAATAGAATTATGGGAGGTAATGGGTTAATCATTCAGTTCATCCAGAAATCGTATGGTTTATCGTCTGTTCGTTACCATTCACAAAGTCCTCATTGCTATGCCCACTTTAACCCAAATTTTCAGATGGATACAAATTGACAAACTTGACGAACTGAATGAGATTTAGTCAGATCTTCGTATTCTCACTAACGGGTTTTAGATCGTTAACTTGTTTTCGAGCAATACTTGACACAAACACCCCTCATATGTAATTAATCTGTGTTATTAGGTATGTTATGCAATTTTCGTATTCTTATAATAGTCTGAATTATATCATTTAATTGGAATACATCGTAAAAGTAGCGAGAAAGAATACCTACAAACACTTTTCAATGCTCATTTAATTCTATTGTTATTTTATCTGTGTCGGTTGAGATTCAGCAGAATTAGTAGGGTACAGAACAAAGTCATTTGGCATACTTAGCTACATTTAAGGGATACCTTCAATTCTATCAGTCAGGATGTCATTCTCCGTGCAGTAAGGGAGAATGCGCTACAGTCTATTACATGGCTTAGTAAACTTAATGGGAGCCCTCTACATCTCCTTTGGTGACCACCTCATCCCATCTTCCTCTGGATTCCAACATGGTGACCTATTTGGACCTACACTATTTGCACTGGGTATTGATGATATTACCAAGATGGGAGCTAACCTGGACTTTAATGCTTGGTTTCTTGATGATGCTTGTTTAGAGTGGAAGGGGCATCCTGATAAGGTCCTTGCAGCTGCGAGGACGATGATTAAGGAACTTAGTTTTAGAAGCCTTATCGTTAACAGTTCCAAATGCGAGCTCCGGATCCTTGATCACACAGCTTCACATCGGCAAACTGTTAACCTATTTACAGATTCCTTTCCCTCTATCACGGTTTCTCCTTCATTAGCACGGTGCTCTCTTGGAACCCCACTTATTGACCGAGCTTTCAAATCCATATTTTGATCCAAGATGGCTAACTTTGAGCAACCTTTAAAAAAAATTTTGAAAACTGAGCTCCACGAAGATTTTTATAGTTAGGAATTACATGTCAATTCCTAAGTTATTGTATTTTTCAGAGTTAGTCCATCTTAGAAATTCCTTCTAATGCTTTGACGACCTTATTCTCTGGAAACCCGAATGCTTGGTCAATGTCAGACCCTCTCCAGAGGAACACGATCAGTTTGCCTTGCCCAAACGCTTCTCTTTCTTCTATTCACGCTTTTTCTCCCTTTTGGTAGGCAACATCCTCTCCTTTCCAACATGGACTAGTTCCAACAGGAGATGAATGAAGCTCTGTTACAGTGGAGAGAGCTGGGTTTGTCAGTTCCTGATACATATGCAGAGAGTATGGGACAATCTACATTCAGGTGTTACTTTCAATCCTCTCTATGATCAATTTGATCAAATTTCAAGGTGTCACCTATTTTCTGCTTGTGTAAAATTCTCGGGGGACTGGATTGGTGCCCCACCTGTGACCAGCATTGGTGGTCTACTCAATCTAGATGAGCTTCGCATCTCCACTGTACTCAGAATGGGATCGGATGACTGTAGGGGACTGAGATATCGCAGCAGTGGGTCCCTCTACCCGACAGGTCTTCAAGGTCTCTCTTGACGCCTAAATGCTGATCGTTTCACTCGTAACACCGAGCTAAATTTAATCATTAAGTGGGCCCTGGCCCGGGTTAATATCCCCTCATCTCTGGAGCCAGTGGGTTTATCCAGAAGTGATGGGGAGAGAACAGATGGTCTTACCCTTTTCTCTTGGTAAGAGGTAAGTGCCTCATCTAAGACGCCATAGTCGGTGACTCTTTTGTTCCCTCCCACATCCTGGATGCTGCTGTATATAGGAGAGTAACTGCTTCCATAGTGAAACAGAACAAAATCCTTAAATATCAGGACATGTTAGTGAACTATTTTTCCAGCCTCTGGCGTTTGGGACTTTTGGAGGATGGGTCGTAACGATAAAGTCATTGTC
The DNA here is from genome assembly GCF_046866305.1 of Octopus bimaculoides. NCBI lineage: Eukaryota > Metazoa > Mollusca > Cephalopoda > Octopoda > Octopodidae > Octopus > Octopus bimaculoides. The sequence continues at coordinate 133,833,429 of NC_142930.1, forward strand.
AGCATTGGCGGCTTGTCATCATCGAGGTGTCATGTGATGCTTGTGAGCGTGCTTGGCTCTCCCAATGTCTATGCCATGCCATCGCCCGTGGTAATGCCGCCAATGTGCTGGTCCGTTGAACCTTGTGGTGTATGACTAATTTGAGCTCCTGATATTCAATTGAATTTTTCTTTCTTTCTTTTTTGTTTTTGTTTTTTTTTATTTTTGTCTCTTTCTTCTACTTTGTTCCGCTTAATCCATATTTTAATCCCCGTTTCGTATTTATATTGTTAATGTGGTTTCGTATACATATGTGTCATATACCAAAGAAAAATTGACAGTCTTAATGAATAAAGCCACGCGGATCCGGCTAAAACAGACCCTGATTTTCAGCCTCCATATGTTCGAAACAATATGTCCTTTCAATCACTTGAATCAATTTAAATTCCCAAATCTGTGACTGTCTCTATGTCAAAAATGTTTATTATTTCAGATTGTGGAAACAGTATCACAAGAGATTATAACGCAGTTTCTCCTATTTCACATCAACTTACCCCTGAAAGAATATTTTTTTCTTTTTGGGGTCAAGTTCTGGTCATACACTGGAAATGATGCGTAAATCTATAACTCTCTTTTTATGAATTTGTAACTTTCTACCATTGTCATAAATTGCTATCATTTTATGTTTTAGTTGGGATAACAAACCGCGTGTGCACCTTTGATAACCCAAAGTTCTGTAGTTACACAATTGACTGTATGAACCCTAATGAATACACATGGAGAAGAAATTTTGGAAGTACTTCTTCCCGTTATACAGGACCTAGCACTGATCATTCAAATGATAAAAATGGTAAGTTGTTTATACTTTATGTTATTTTCTTTTATTTATACATAACATTATATCCCAAAGTATTTTTAATGAAATTTGTTCCTGTATAAATCAGTACGATAAGCATTTACATGAAGGAATACAATTTGCCTGGCGAAGACATTTTGTCTCTACATGTATGATCACCAACCTATGAAAAAAATAATTGTTCATCAATATAACCAGTGAGCTTATTTAAAATTCTATGTGCACTGTGCTTGATTTCTCTTAGAAGTATAACTTAGAACCAGAGAGCCTTCATTTAGCTATTTCACCATGAAGGTCCAGTTAATTATAATCTAAGTACCGTAATAAACCTTTCTTCTATAAGCACAAGACCTGAAATTTTGGGGAAGGGGGCTAGTTGATTACATAGAGCCCAGTACTCAAATTGTACTTATTTCATGGATCCGAAAAGGATGAACGATAAAGTGGACCTTGGTGGAATCTGAACTCAGAAAGTAAAGACGAGCGAAATGACGCTAAGCGTTTTGCTTGACGTGCTACTGATTATGCCAGCTCACCGCCTTACGGCATAGCAGGCCCAAAGACTGCCCTTTTGAGGACAGCTAGGATTTTGAGACTGGTGCTTTGATGTGAGTGCCTTCCACGAGAGGTTAACATCCAAGTATTAAAGCATGTAATTTGTGAAAAATACCCCGTGAGGCCACTAACAACAGGTTGCTGTCCACTATCACAAACTCAGCCAGAGCAAGTAAGAATGGGAGCTCTATGAAGTACAATAATAATAATAATAATAATAATAATAATAATAATAATAAGAAATCCAAACTAAAACTAGAACAGCAACGGACCATGATAAAACGATGGCAAGAAAAGCCCCTACATGGTAAATACTGGGCTAAACTAAATGCGAAAGAAATAGACAGAGAAAAATCCCAGCAATGGCTGAGAAGCTCAGGACTCAAAGCAGAGACTGAAGGATTTTTAATTGCTGCACAAGACCAAAGCCTCCCCGCCAGAAATTACCAAAAACACATAATGAAAAGAAATATAACAAGCAACTGTAGAATATGTGGAGATCGACAAGAAACAATAAATCATATTATCTCTGGCTGCCCAGTCCTGGCTAAGAAAGAATATATTCACAGACACGACAGAGCTGGGACCTATATACACTGGAAGCTATGCCAACATTATGGAATAGCAACAGAAAAAAGATGGTATAAACACACGCCAGAAAAGGTCACAGAAAACGAGAAAGCAACCATACTCTGGGATATGCCAATACACACAGATAGAGAAATTAAGGCAAATAGACCAGATATAGTTGTCAAAGATCATGAAGGAAAAAAATGCCTTCTAATTGATGTTTCAATACCAGCAGATGACAACGTTTCTCTAAAAGAAATGGAAAAACTTTCAAAATACAAAGACCTGGAAATAGAGATAACTCGAATGTGGAATCTAAAAACAGAAACAATTCCTATCATAGTAGGTGCCTTAGGTATAATAAAAAAATATTCAGACAAATACATAACAAAAACACCAGGACTTACAAATATATATAACATACAGAAAATTGCACTACTGGGTACTGCACACATTCTACGCAAAACACTTTCAATACAGTAAACATAAGAGCACCACAGCAAACCACAGCACATACCCAAGGCGCACAGAGCTGCGCTCGGTAGTGAAGTGAAAGCACGTTATAAAAATAAAACTACTGAATAATAATAATAATAATAATACTGATAATAGAATTAATGATAATAATAATAATAATTATTATTATCATTATTATAATAACACAAGACCAGGCTCTCGCAATTCAGTGAAGTATAACATCTATAAAACTTCTGACACCCAGAAATGCAGACTGTGAAAAAAGTGTGGGAAATATGACCCACTTGCTAAGTGGATGTGAGAGCCTTGCACAAAAAGAATACAAGCGCCGCCACGATAAAGTGCGTGTGTATCTTCATTGGCTCTTATGCCGTAAATACCAATATGAAGTAACAGAGAACTGGTATGAGCACTATCAAGTAGATGCAGGAGGATGGAAAAGTAACGATACTCTAGAACTATGATTTTCAGACGGAACGTGTAATCGAACACCGCCGGCCGGATATTGTTATATTGACTAAGAGAGACAAATACTGTCATATCATTGATGCAGCCATGCCAAATGACATGAATGTTGTGAGTAAAGAGGTTGAAAAAATCAGCAAGTACTCCAAATTGAAAGTGGAAATGGCAAGACTGTATGGAATGCGAGAGAATAATATAAAAGTGATGCCAGTGATGATCAGAGCGCTGGGCTCAATCCCATTGAAACTTCAAAACTCCTTAGATTGATTTCTTGCAAAAAGCAGCCTTATTGGGCACAACGCTCATCTTAAGGGAAGTATTATCTGTCTGAGGTCCTTGTTGTGACTTTACAGATGACTAAAGACTCCGGTGCATTTTTACCTATACTGTGTTTCGAAGGAAAAATAATAAAAATAAATAACTAATAATAATAATAATAATAATAAAATAATAATAATAATGACAACAACAACAACAACAACAATGACAGCGAAAGCAGCAAAAAATCACATTCTATTGTCAAGGAAGCTTGCAAATTCGCAAGGAAACTTGACATTAAATCTGAATTATATGAAGAACCTGAAACCACTGCCATCAAACAACTACACGGACCAAGCAGACTGCAAAAAAAGAACGGGAAGGAAAAAATTGAGGAGCAGTTGAGCTAGAAACCTCTGTAAGGTCGGTATATACTTCGAAGCCAAAATGTTGATATAGATCAAGCAACAACCCATCAGTGGCTGAAAAGTTCAGGACTGAAAGCAGAAACTGAAGGTTTAATATTGACGGCACAAGATCAAGACTTCTTACCAAAAACTACCAAGCAAGAGTTCTTCAAAACGGTTCTGACCCTAAATGCAGATTCTGCGATACATTTGACGAACCAATAGACCATCTCGTCTCAGGATGTCCTGTGCTGACACTAAACGAATACAAAAATCGCCGCGATAGGATAGGACTGTATTTACTTTGGAAAATATGTAAACACTACAAAATCAGCACTCTTGCTTATTGGTATGAACATCATCCTGAGCCAGTCGTTGAAATTAAAAATGTTACTATCCTCTGGGATTTTCCACTTAACAACGACAGAACGATCCAGGTTAATTGGCCAGACATGATTAATAAAGAGATGGAATAAAAATATACTTGTAGACTAATAGATGTAAGTGTCCCCACTGATAAAAATATATCTGTAAAGGAATTTGACAAATTAAGTAAATATAAGGAAGTGTAAATTGAAATGCGAAAGATGACATCTTAAAGCGAGAACTGTTCCTATTATTGTGGGTGCCCAAGCTACGATAAAAAAGGGATGTCAGAATTTTTTAGGTAATATCCCAGGAGAAACATGTCTCAGAGAACTACGAAAGTACTGTCCACATCCTTAGGAAAACCCTATCAATTTAAACACCTGTGTTGTATTATATGGAGGTATTTCGCTACTGCCCCTGCCACATCCACTGCCAAAGCTTTCACTCATGCTGTAACATCACTGCTCCTTCACTCGCCCGAGGATGCTGGGTGTGTCTCGACAAGTGATTGTAACAAATATGCAGATTAAAAGTAAATAATAATAACGATGATAATAATAATAGTTATAATAATAATAATAATAATAATAATAATAATAGTCGAGGTGTGATCCAGCTTGAACTTACTTACAAAACCACTACAATCGGAATGGCCAAATACCTTGAAACAACCAACGATTGGATGCTAAAACTTGTTGAAAAACATGAAAGACCGAAAAAACTTCACTCTATACTGAAAGAGAGCAAAATATTCGCTACTGATCTGTTAAATACCTACCAGATTGATCAGGTTGAAGGAAATGCGCCAACTGCTGCTGCTGCAAAGAAAATAAAATTAATTGCAAAGACAAAAGCACATGAAAAATTAGCTAGCAGATGGGAACAGAAACCTCTGCATGGCAAGTATGTGGCTCGTAGCAAACAAGCTGATGTCGACCAGAAACGCACGCATCAGTGGTTACGAAGTTCAGGGTTAAAAGCAGAGAGTGAAGGTTTCATATTGGCTGCTCAAGACCAAAGCTTATTAACCTGGAACTACCAAGCCAATGTGATAAAAAATGGAGCTGACCCAAAATGCCGATTCTGTAACGATGAGATTGAAACAATAGACCACCTAATCTCAGGGTGTAGAGTCTTAGCACCTGTAGAATATAAAGCAAGACCTGACAGAGTCGGCCAGTATTTACACTTGACAATATGTCGGCATTATAAAATCAAAACCGCTGTCAAATGGTACACTTTTACTTGTTTCAGTCATTTTGATTGCGGCCATGCTGGAGCACCGCCTTTATAGTCGAGCAAATTAACCCAGAGCTTATTCTTTGTAGGCCTATTACTTATTCTATCGGTCTCTTTTTGCCGAACCGCTAGGTTACGGGGACGTAAACACACCAGCATCGGTTGTCAAGCGATGCTGGGGGGACAAAGAGACACACAAGCATACACGCACGCACACACACGCACGCACACACACACACACACACACACACACACACACACACACATACACATATACGACATGCTTCTTCCAGTTTCTGTCTACCAAATCCACTCACAAGGCTTTGGTCGGCCCGAGGCTATAGTAGAAGACACTTGCCCAAGGTGCCTCGCAGTGGGACTGAACCCGGGACCATGTGGTTGGTAAGCAAGCTACTTACCACACAGCCACTCCTGCGCCTAGTGATATAAACACCATTCTGAAGCTGTGACTGAGAGAGAAAATGTGTCGATTCTCTGGGACTTCCCCGTACATACTGACAAATCTATAAAAAGCTAATAAGCCGGATATTATTATAAAAGATCAGCCAAAAAAGATGTGTTTATTAATTGACATGAGTATTCCTTGCGATCACAATACAGCGGCGAAAGAATTTAACAAGATCAGTAAATATAAAGACTTGCTAATAGAAATTGAAAAAATGTGGCATCTCAAGGCGACTACCGTACCAGTGATTGTAGGATCACTAGGAATGATAAAAAAAAGGCATTGAAACCTATTTGAAAATGATATCAGTACCAGTATTTGAAAATGACACATGTACTGAGAAAAGCATTATCGCTGTGAAAACAACACCCATTCATGAATTTATTTATTTATTATTTTTTTTACATACATATTTTACCTGTGAATTTGCGTGTGTAAACTGGGAGTGCATACAATGAACTTCTCTGCCCTAAGTGTACGGAAAACACTCGGCGAGAAATGAAAGAAAATTTGAAGAAAGAAGAAAGAAAAACATAATAAATAATGATTTTCAGACAGATCGTGTAATCGAACGCTGTCGACCGAATATTATATTGAATAAGAGAGACGAATACTGTCAGATCATTGATGTAGTCATACTAAATGACATGAGTGTTGTGAGTAAAGAGTTTGAAAAAAATCACCAATTACTCCGAATTGAAAGTGGAAATGGCAAGACTGTATGGAATTCGAGAGGGTAATATAAAAGTGATGCCAGTGGTGATCGGAGCGCTGGGCTCAATCTCATTGAAACTTCAAAACTTCTTAAGGCAATTGGAAATCCCATGCAAGATTGATGTCAGAAAGCATAGCGCACAACCTAAGGAAAGTATTATCTGTCTGAGGTCCTTTTTGTGATTTGACAGATGACTAAAGATTCCGGTGCATTTTTACCTACACTGTGTTACGAAGGAATAATAATAATAATAATAATAATAATAATAATAATAATAATAATAATAATAATAATAATAAGGTATAATAAAAAAAATATTCAGACAAATACATAACAAAAATAGCAGGACTTACAAATATATATAACATACAGAAAATTGCACTACTGGGTACTGCACACATTCTACGCAAAACACTTTCAATACAGTAAACATAAGAGCACCACAGCAAACCACAGCACATACCCAAGGCGCACAGAGCTGCGCTCGGTAGTGAAGTGAAAGCACGTTATAAAAATAAAACTACTGAATAATAATAATAATAATAATAATAATAATAATAATAATAATAATAATTATTATTATTATTATTTCAAAATACAAAGACCTAGAAATAGAGGTAACTCGAATGTGGAATCTAATAACAGAAACAATTCCTATCATAGTAGGTGACTTAGGTATAATAAAAAAATATTCAGACAAATACATAACAAAAACACCAGGACTTACAAATATATATAACATACAGAAAATTGCACTACTGGGTACTGCACACATTCTACGCAAAACACTTTCAATACAGTAAACATAAGAGCACCACAGCAAACCACAGCACATACCCAAGGCGCACAGAGCTGCGCTCGGTAGTGAAGTGAAAGCACGTTATAAAAATAAAACTACTGAATAATAATAATAATAATAATAATAATAATAATAATAATAATAATTATTATTATTATTATTTCAAAATACAAAGACCTAGAAATAGAGGTAACTCGAATGTGGAATCTAATAACAGAAACAATTCCTATCATAGTAGGTGACTTAGGTATAATAAAAAAATATTCAGACAAATACATAACAAAAACACCAGGACTTACAAATATATATAACATACAGGAAATTGCACTACTGGGCACTGCACACATCCTACGCAAAACACTTTCAATACAGTAATCATAAGAGCATCACAGCAAACCACAGCACATACCCAAGGCACACAGAGCTGCGCTCGGTAGTGAAGTGAAAGCACGTTATAAAAATAAAACTACTGAATAATAATGCAGTACCAGGCACTGACTCTCATGGCCTCTGATCTTAATTGATTGAAAGTGTTATCATGTACATTGTTTTGTATTGGTATAAAAGATAGGCTACAGCAAATATTCTGCTCAATACCACAGATTTGCCTGTCAGTTGTTTGACCTTAACCAGTTGAGCATATCCCATGGTGGCTGACAATATGTGCATCTCTGATCACGAGCAGAAGTAGTATGGTAGCGTCATAGCCATGTGTTGAGAGGAATTCTTTGGGGTTTGAATAATTCACCTTTGGAAACATGGGTGTTTTGCTCAACATCCTTAAACAAACCTTATTCAGAGACCTTTTGAGCGGGATGGGCTACTCGACCTGAAGAAAATTCTAACTGGCCCCCACCTGCGAAGTCATGCACTGTTTATCTTGATATGAGATCACCTTGTCGCGCACATATGGTTGTGATGCATGTGCCTGGTGTACCCTTATCAGACGGGTAGTCATGATGGGTATGCAGGGCTTCGTATATTTTACCCCAGTGTCACTTTGATGGCATGCACTGCTCTCTAATAATAATAATAATAATAATAATAATAATAATAATAATAATAATAATAATAATAATAATAATATCTCTGGCTGCCCAGTCCTGGCTAAGAAGGAATATATTCATAGACACGACAGAGCTGGGACCTATATACACTGGAAGCTATGCCAACACTATGGAATAACAACAGAAAACAGATGGTATAAACACACGTCAGAAAAGGTCACAGAAAACGAGAAAGCAACCATACTCTGGGATATGCCAATACACACAGATAGAGAAATTAAGGCCAATAGACCAGATATAGTTGTCAAAGATCATGAAGAAAAAAAATGCTTTCTAATTGATGTATCAATACCAGCAGATGACAACGTTTCTCTAAAAGAAATGGAAAAACTTTCGAAATACAAAGACCTGGAAATAGAGATAACTCGAATGTGGAATCTAAAAACAGAAACAATTCCTATCATAGTAGGTGCCTTAGGTATAATAAAAAAATATTCAGACAAATACATAACAAAAACACCAGGACTTACAAATATATATAACATACAGAAAATTGCACTACTGGGTACTGCACACATTCTACGCAAAACACTTTCAATACAGTAAACATAAGAGCACCACAACAAACCACAGCACATACCCAAGGCGCACAGAGCTGCGCTCGGTAGTGAAGTGAAAGCACGTTATAAAAATAAAACTACTGAACAATAATAATGATGGTGATGATGATGATGATGATGATGATGATGATGATGATGATGATGATGATGATGATGATGATGATGATGATGATGATGATAATAATAATAATAATAATAATAATAATAATAATAATAATGATGATGATGATGATGATGATGATGATGATGATGATGATGATGATGATGATGATGATGATGATGATGATGATGATAATAATAATAATAATAATAATAATAATAATAATAACCAGAAACACACTCATCAGCGGCTACGGAGATCAGGGATAAAGGCAGAGAGTGAAGACTTTATCTTGGCTGCTGAAGGTCAGAGCTTATTGACCCGGATCTATGAAGCCAATGTGATGAAAATTAGTGTAGACCCAAAGTGCCAGTACTGCAACGATAGGATAGAAACAGTGAACAATCTAACCTCTGGATTTAGGTTTTAGAACCTGTAGAGTACAAATCAAGACGTGGCAGAGATGACCAATATCTACATTGGAAAATGTGCCGGCATTATTATCTGTCTGAGGTCGTTGTTGTGACTTGACAGATGACTAAAGACTCCGGTGCATTTTTTAACTACACTGTGTTACGAAGGAATAATAACAATATTAATAACAATAGAAGTCCGATGCCCAACAGAAGAAAACAAACTGCGCTGCACAAACAACATACAACACAAAGACTAATGCAATAGAAGACTCAAACCAAATTCCATAACAAAACATACTGATGCAATACAATATTCCACAGGTAACAAAAAATGAAGCACACACACTTCACCCGTGCAAAAGTGCAGTAAGTGATGCAAAAGAAAGTTACGTGAAACTATCAGCTGTTGAGAAATAATAGTGGTGATGACGATTGTGACGAACATTACCTTACCTCAGTTTATGAGAGACAGGTGTTTTCGAAGAACTCTGTAACAGCGAAAATGAGGTTGGACCATTAAAAGAAGGTCTCTCGTTGGGCAGCTGTTCAGTGAAGATGCAGAATGACCACAGCTGTTATCCTAAGAAAGTATCAGGAGATAATAGAGGAAGGAGGAGGAAGGGGACCAGCAAAAGACAACGGGATAGTGGTGCAGTGAAAGAAGGGGCTATAGGAAAAGGATGTTAACCCTTTGGTTAGAGAAGAAAGTGGATGACAGAATTGGAGGTAGAAGAGATCACAAGAGACCTGGGAAAAAAAGACCAGGCAGTGAGAAAAACAATCAACATAAGAGATATAGCTAAAACCAAAGAAGAACCTAAAGGAAAAAATAATAGCACTACCAATAAGAAAGAAACAACTGGCACCAGTGACATAACTGAGGAAGATCCGAAGATTTTAGATGAGTTGCAGGAAGTAATGTGTAAAGAAGTAAGAAAAAGATTGCCAGCATTAAAATGTACCAACAGAAGGAAATTGCTAGATATGACGAGGCGAGCAGATTCTGTTATCAGGAGGATAGATAATACAGTTCTATATTTAAGAGATGAAGAATTATGTACATAATAATAATAATAATAATAATAATGATAATAATAATAATAATAATAATAATAATAATAATAATAATAATAATAATAATAATAATAAAAATAAAATGGCATGGAAAACCTCTCAATGGCAAATACCCAAAGAGAGCGAATAATGCAGATATTGACAAAGCCCTTACCCACCAATGGTTAATGACCTCTGGCTTGAAATCAGAAACAGAAGTGTTTATCATAGCAGCCCAAGATCAATGCCTACCTACAAAGAACTATCAGGTCAACATATTAAAGAACGGCAGTTCCCCATTATGTTGTATATGCCAACAACAAAATGAGACCATCGATCATGTTGTCTCCGTGTGCAGTCTGCTTGCGCCTACAGAGTATCTCAACAGGCATGATAGAGCTGCACAATATATTCACTGGGTAATATGCAAAAACCTGGACTTGCCCCATGATAAAAACTGGTGGGAACACAAACCACCCCCAGTACTTGAAAATGATCACATTGCACTCCTCTGGAACTTCACCATTCAAACTGACAGAAAGATAGACGCAAATAGGCCAGACATCATACTGAAAGACTTCAGACAAAAATCATGCCTCCTCATTGATATGACTGTCCCAATCGATATAAACTTGAACAAAACTGTACAAATCCAAATATATGGTACCCTAGGCATAACACCTAACATGAACTTCTAACTTGTTGTCTCTTGAGGTCTCTGGGTGAGACTTGGATCCAACTTGTACAAATGCAAAACAAAAGTCAAACATAAAATAATAATAATAATGATAATAATAATAACAATAATAATAATAATAATAATAATAATAATAATAATAATAATAATAATAATAATAATAATAATAATAATAATAACAACATCGAAAGATACCTAAGGAATGAGAACCCAGGTTCAAAATTTCCGCAAGACACCTGATGAAGGCTGGAGGGTATATCAGCAGAGACGTTGTGTTAACAACAAAGACGAGGATAAATATCCGTCAATTGTAAATAATGTAAATAATGTAAGAGGTTAGATATTAAAATTATAGGAGACACTAACTTATCTATCTATGCTGAGGGGGTAGTGGTTACTAGAAGATTAGATATTCCGCAAGGAGAGACTAAAAAAGAGCAAGTACAGAACAGGAGATTACAAAATTAAATAAAATCTTTAAGACAAGATCAGAGTAGAATAGAAGACGCAAAGTGAACAAGTTAGGAAACACAAGATTCAAATCTTCTCTTGAGTAAAAATACTAAGACAAAGAAAAAGGATCTAGGACATTAATAGAAGATTTGAAACAACGTATCATAGCAATAGCAGGGAAGCTCTCCAGATATCAGAAAAGAATTGATCAGTATCAACCGAATAGAATATTTCAGACAGACCAGAGAAGATTTTATAACTAACTACATAGTGGAGGTGGAGAACGAACTACTGAAGGTGAGAAACCTAATGCAGAAGAAGCTAAAACGTTCTGGAGAAATATTTGAGAGAAGCCAGTCAATCATAATGAATATGTAGTATGGTTAAAGAGACTATGGAAAGAAGAGTAAGAAGCAGCCAGATCTAAGACTAACTAGTGCATTGAATAAAGTGTTAGGAAAAATGCTAAATTGGAAGGGCTCAGGACCAATTATAGTTCAAGGGCACTGGTTAAATAAATTTAGTAGCTTCGGAGGGTGAGGGAACAACTTCAAGATTGCCTTAATGCAGGAATGATAACAAACTGGATTATTAAAGGGGGATTAGTACTCCTTATGAAAGACAAAAGCAAAGGTAATACAGCTAGCAATTATAGATCAACTACTTGCTTACCATTAGTGTGAAAGCTGTTAACAGGAATGTATCCAGAGAGCATTTATGAGCGCCTTCACAACCATAGTTTATTGTTAGAAGAACAGAAAGTTTGCAGGTAGAAGAGTAGAGGAGCGTATAAACTACTATACATAGACAAAGCAGTTCTGAATAATGTAAAGGCTTGAAAGAAAAATCTAACAATAGAATGGATAGATTATAAGAAAGCCTATGACATGATCTTACAATCATGGATAAGTGAATGTTTGAGTATATTCAGTATAGCAGACAACATGAGAGAATTAATTAGCCTCAGCAAGAAGAAATAAAATGTAGATCTCTAATCAGGTGACACAATCTTAGAGTAATTTGATATCAAGAGAGGTATTATCCCCTTTCATATTTCTCTTATGCTTGATCTCCTTAGTTTGATATTGAGGGAGGCAAAGGCAGAGTATCAGTTCATAAATAGTAATGGAAAAATTAACTCTGTAGGAATGATCTGAAATTTTTTAGTAAGAATGAAAAAGATAAATTCCTTAATACAGACTGTAAAACTCTTCAGCAAAGATATAGACGTGGAATTTGGCATAGATAAATGTGCAATATTAATTATGAAAAGGGGACAGGTAGTCAACAACAAAGCATCCAATTACCAGGTGGCCAGACATTAAAATCATTGAAAGAAGAGTTGTAAGTATCTAGGAGTATTAGAATCTGACGGAGCACTAACTACAGAAATGAAAACGAAAATTGAGAAGAAGTACATCCGAAGGGTGAGAAAGATAATGAAATCAAAGCTAAATGGTCCAAACCTAGTGAAAGCTGTAAATACTTGTTCAGAGTCAATACTTAGATACTCAGCAGCTTTTGTAAGGAAGGAATTCAATATAAATGGAGGACTTCACCCAAGATCAGGAGTAGCAAGATTAAACTTACCTAGAAATGAAGGTGGAAGAGTGTTAATATCAGTAGGAGACTGCGTGGAGTTAGCTAGAGTGGATATAGCCTCCTATGTAGGTAGCAGAGTATAAAGTTTATTAAGACCTACAAGAGTCATAGCAAAACCAAAATGCCAAATTAAGTTAAAAACCTGAAAGAGAGGATAGAAGTTATATGACTGTCAGGAGAAGGTTTTGCATGGTAGATCTCTAACGATAGTTGCAACAAACAGTTGTAGTGAGGCATGGATATGGTTTCAGAAAGGAAGGCTTAAAGAGAGACATTAAGTTTGTTAGTAACAATACAAGATCAAGTATTGAGGATTAATTGGATATATGCCAAGGCCAAGGAAGACAAAAAGCAAGTAGATTCCTAGTATAAATTATGCAAATCATATGAGGAAAAGGTTACTCATAAAATAAGTGAATGTAACATGCTGGCCCAGAAAGACAGTAATCCCCTGGGAGCTAGATAGAAAGCTATGATTGGAACATATTGATACATGATCATGAACCTAATAAAGTACTAGAAGTAAAAAATATAGATGTTGTGGGACTTAAATGTTCAGACCGACATACTAAGAGAAGTTAGAAGGTCTGATTTAGAAAGTAGTAGATAAAGAGAATAAAAAGTGCCAGATAATTGACTTTATAGTCCCAAATGATGAGAAAATCAATATGAGAGGTATAGAGAAAATAGAAAAGTAACCAATGAATTACAGAGAGTATGGAAAGTGCAAGTAAAAAATATATTCCAGTAGTTATAGGTGCATTGAGAACTATCCCTAAAAATTGAACATCTTCATAGGAATCCCTGTAAAACATGTTGAAGCATCATTGAATAAAATATAGAAGAGTACAGGCGCTAAAAACATATATCACTGTTTGGTTCCGGTGGCAACAGAAAATGTCTCTGAACATTGACTACTAGATATCATTGTTGCCATCATTCCTTGTACAAGTTGATATTCTGTTCACTTTCTTGTTTCTTGAACTTGTCGGAGGGCAAATATCGCGTCGACTGTGCCTCTTCCAGCTTGAAGCCCACATTGAGATTCGTGATATATGCTGTTTATTACATGCTTACTGATGCGTTTAAGAAGCACCCACACAAATCTTCCAGCTATTCACAATAAACTTATTCTTCTGTGATTATCGCATACACTCTTCTTTCCCTTGTTTTTGTACAAGTGCCTCTTTCGACTGATAGGTAACAGATCCAGTTTCCCAGATCAAACAAAGAAATTTACAGAGCTGTCTTATAAGTTGTCTACCACCATGCTTCTACACTTCTATGGGAATACCGACTTGTCCAGGAGCATTAAAATTGGAAACTTTTTTTAACAGTAATATAATCTATTCCAAGGGAGGATCCTCCGCGGTTTTCTCAGTAATTAGCTCCTAAAGGATTTCATTGACTTGGTAATGGACTTTTGATTTAATATAGACTTAAAGTTTTTCCAATTCTTGGGCTTTTTGCCCATCAAGTAATTTTTAATGATATTTTCTTAATTACAAATAAATTATTCTACTTTTTTACAGGATACTACCTATATGCAGAAGCATCGTATGGGTCACCTAACGATACTACACTGTTGAACTTTGCAGTTTCTGATGTTCGAAAACAAATGCTGTCATTTGCTTACCATATGTATGGAAGTACTGTTGGTAATCTACGTGTCAGATTTACTTATAATGATTCTCAGTATGAAGATGTATGGATAAAAGAAGGAGATCAAGGATTTTACTGGCACAAATCATGTGTATATATTCCCAGAGACATAAGTGTAATCTCATTTATTGCTACAAAGGGAACTTCATATGAAGGTGATATTGCATTAGACACTATCTCAGTCGGAAGCAAGGCCTGCGGAGGTAATATTTAAATATTTTTTTGTACGAGTGAAATAAGATATCTGAAGTTTTGAGATTAGTTTAACATTAACGAAAGCAACTACAGTGAACGTTATTACCATGGTGAATATCACTGAAACAGCAATGTATTAGCCTAACTATTTACTTTAGTCATTGTAGCTCTAGAACAAATCGTACTAAACTCGATGGAATATGACATCCAAATAAACGGAAATTTTTGTAGTTAACTGCACACCGTTCATTATTAGGTTTATGTCTCCGAAAGATAATGTTTTTACACGGATAGGAAGAACATGTAGTTAATATATCAAAATATATTTACTAAAGTTTTTAATTACCTTTAATTACTGACAATTTAGATCAATAATCAGCGAACAGGGCATTACGAGGTCATTTTGAAAAGTTCAAGATTAATTTAATTTATTTTCAAGAAACTCTTTCCAACTTTGAGAAAACTTATCAACAGCTGTTATATCTTTTGATAGAACTGCTAATCACTTCAGCAAAAAACAAAACTTTACTTTTCAAACCTTAGTTGATATAGATGTTGTTGCCGGTCATTTCTAGCATGTTATTTCAGAAGATAGACGTTGTCAAACTAAAATTACTTCAAACAAGTTACATTTTTTTATCTCCATCAAAAAATTCAGTTAAAAAAATCTGTAAAAAGCAATCTTTATATCCAACTTAACGTGAATGTCTAGTTAGAATCCCTAATAGTGCGTTATTAGCTCTGAGAGAGTTTCTCAAGTAGGCGCATGGTGCATAACCGCACAATCACAAATCTTAGCAGACGAGAATCATGTTTTATGGGCGCTGGAACTCTCATATCGCGTGATTTTAGTCTACTAGATTTCATCAATATGAGCTAGTTGGTGACGGCATATCAGCCAAACTTCGCTGCCACGATATATGGAATATCAACATCCTTTTAGACTCTTATGTCGGAAATAGGCTCAAGCTTATAAAAATGAAGTTTTAGTGACGGAATCAGCACTAATACCAAAAAGGCAATCCTTATATCTAACATGACGTGGATGTCTTGTTTGAACGCTGAATATAGCGTTAATAACCTTAGAGGATCCTCTCAAGTAGGCGCATAAAGCATAGAAATAAATCTTAAGTATCGAGAATCGGGCCTCGGAACTTCGATATCACTTGGATCCAGTCAACTAGACCTCGTTAGATGACCACATATCAGCCAAATCTCGTTGCCACGATTATATATATATATATATATATATATATATATATATATATATACATATATATATATATATATATGTATTGATAGAAAGGACAACAAAAGAAATAAAGAGCCCTTGATATTATGTAAATAGAGGAATTATCTGTAAAAATATGTGACACTTATTTGGTAGCCATGATGAAACTTGGAGTTTTATCATGGCTACCGAATAAGTGTTACTCACACTCACACACACACACACACACACACACACATACACACACACATGCACACACACACACACACACACACACACACACACACACACACACACACACACACACACACACACACACACACACACACACACATATATATATATATACATGCATATATATACATATATATACATACATACATATATATTTATATATATACTTTAACATACTTCTCAACATTCTGAAGAGATCTGCCAAACCATTTGGCACATCGAAACGATCGTAAATGACTCATTATATAATCTCCACATAATTAAATCAATGGCTAACTAGCCCAATTGACTTGCTTCTTCTTGTGTTTGTTCCTCCATTCTCCACATAATTATGATTATAAACTGCGGTTTAAACAAAAAATTACCTGCCTCTGGATACCTTCTAACGTAGACGGTACCCACACAAGTAATTACCAGGAGTGCCTTCGGATTTAACTATCCCCTGGTTGCTTAGATACTTCAGACTACCCCTGAAATATTGAAGCAACCCTATCATTTACCTATATATATATATATATATATATATATATATATATATATATATATATAGCTGGCTATTTGCGA